>NC_041397.2:27666442-27856442 GCF_900747795.2 Erpetoichthys calabaricus
CATAGCCCCATTTGCCCGTTTTCTTTTTTTTTCTTTCTTCAGTAATATTTCAGCAAACCCGGAGCTTGTCAGTTCAAATCCTGGTACTGACACCACTGTGTGACCCTGAGGAAGTCACTTCACCTGCCTGTGCTGCAAAAAACAAAAGTAATGTAACAAATTGTACCTCAGATGTTGCAGGTTGCTGGAATAAAGGCATAAGTCAAATAGATAAATATGTATTATACACATAGGAACTATTCATTTATTTTCAGTTAAGTCATCTGCAGCAAACCTTTATAAATGAGGGTTTCTCCTTTTTAGATAGTGCAAACTGTTTCTTCTTCATTGAGGTTTTCTCTTGGAGAGCTTTTTTCATTTCATTGAAAATTAAAGCAGCAGCTGCCAAAATATGTTGCTTTCTTATTAATATTTCAACATTGTGTAAAATAACTTTATAAAGTAACATAAAAGGTTTAAATACTGGTTATCCTTTTACACTAAAATATTACTAAAGAGATACAAAAAAAGTAAAATGCATATGTTGTTTTTCTTTAAGGAAATTAAATATTACTGAAGAAAGAAAAAAAAAAAAAACTAAAACAGCCAAATGGGGCTATGCATACGACCTTAAAAGGTTTAAATAAAACAGAAAAATATACCTTTATTTTTACTTCCTTAACTTGTGGAGGGTGTATCCTGTAGCAAAGCCCTAACTTTTTTCGTGAAAGCCAGTTTCAGTCAATAAGTCTTAAAAAGAGGTGTAAAGATATTGACAATAAGCTACGCAAACCCACCAAGACATGCAATTGTTTAAATCAAGGCGCGAGTCGAAAAAACACCATCCCATACTATTAGTTAACGATTAATACATTTCTATATGTACTGTAAGCATACAATACAACTGATAATATGTTGCGCTTATTTATCTGGTGTACCGACATTTTTGTGCGTATAACGGCTGAAATCTAACGTGGTTTGTGCCCTTCAGAATGAAAACAGTTTGCATTTACCTTTTTAATAAAAGGCGAGCTTTTAAGCCTGAGAAATCACCCCGTAAATGCACACGTTTAATTGCACATGTGTTAATATGTATGCTTACACAGTATTAAAAGACACTCAAGAATTAACGTCATTTACCTTCATTCCCACGTTTGAGTTGTGCTGTAAATCTCTTCCTTGTTTTCAGTTCACATGATTACGTAGGAGGCGTGATGACGCGATACGTGACTCCCCCTCCTCCATTACAGTATATGGACAAAAAAGAGGTTCCAGTTATGACCATTACGCGTAGAATTTCGAAATGAAACCTGCTTAACTTTTGTAAGTAAGCTGTAAGGAATGAGCCTGCCAAATTTCAGCCTTCCACCTACACGGGAAGTTGGACAATTAGTGATGAGTGAGTCAGTCAGTCAGTCAGTGAGTGAGTGAGTGAGTCAGTGAGGGCTTTGCCTTTTATTAGTATAGATCAACTCCTATCTGCGCACACCAGGGCGGCCGTGGGCGGATGCGTATGGTGTATTTACTCCATGTTATTGTGCATTGCGCTGTCACTGGTATTTTGATAAAAGAATTTGAACAACATATAAGAAGCGTATAAATTATTAAACAGTAAAACATTAACATTTAAGAAGTAAAGTTACATTAAGTACTACTGCAGTGCCTTCGGGTATACCTCATTTTTTGTTTGCCCATTACATGCTTAAATGTACACATTTTTTGGTGTACCTACCCGAGAACACGCGACATATAACCGAGCGTGGGGAAAGCATGGATTTAAACACGCGTTGAGTTCATCTGCTGGTCTCCCTCATGGAAAAACTGGTAATGTTTGACTAAAATCTACAGCGAGTAAATTGACATTACCTCCTATTTTTTTTTTACGATCTCCGAGATCTTGCTTTCTTTGGTTCAAGGCTTCATAAGCTCTTTTATGTTCCATGGTGTACTTATCCCAAACCATCATCTTTGAATGTTGCAAGAGTTTCGCCTTGTATGTAGATCGGGGTAATTACATTCATTGCATTCCTAGTCTGAATCACAATCTGATTGTATGGGTGGTTACCTGGCACTGTAGGGTTGCCACCCGTCGTTTAAAATACGGAATCGTCCCGTATTTGAGAATGAAATTGCGCGTCCCGTTTTGAATCAATACGGGATGGGATTTGTCCCGTATTTTTATCATCATTTTTTTTAAAGCAGCGTCTCATGCAAATCATCCCACACGCATTTTATGAAGATGCCTCCTTTCCTACTTTTGATTGGGTAATACTTGATGTCATCGTTAGTTTGATTGGTCTTTTTAACTGTCCAGTGAGGAGGGCGGGTCTTTTAAGTAGAGTCTGCAAAGTGTTGGCACTGGGATGTGGCACCCGCTGCAGTATGCGTCCATTATTTTTTTGTATTAAAAGTGGTAACCCTACCTGGCAGGTAACACTTATGTTTGGTCATGAAGTAGTCTAAAATCCGCCACGTGCCCTCTTTTAATTGCGAGAAGCAGATATATATAGCCAAATTCTCGTGCTTCGTTGCGGCGAAGTACTGCTTTTAATTTTTTAAGAAGAAAAGAAAACCTTTTTAAACGGATCGAAAATATACCAATAACAATTTGTTAAGGATCTGTTTTTTTGTGAACCTCGCTTTTCACAGCTGTCGTGCTATGGCGTGTGTTTCGTTTATTTGACAGTATGTAGATCGTGGTAATTACATTCATGGCATTCGTTTTCTGAATCACAATCTGACTGTATAGGTGGTTACCTGCCAGGTTACGCTTGTGGTTGGTCAGGAAGTCGCCTTACATCCGCCACGTGCCCTCTTTCTGTTCCCAGAAGCTGATCATAGAATGGTTTTAATAGTTTACTTTCAAATAATGCAAAGAGTATGCGACACGTGTTTCTCCCTAATTCTGGGCTCATCAGGCATACACACTCACTGCATCCCCTCTCGGGAATCGAATCTCTATCGTCAGCGCCAGAGTTGAAGCCCCTAATGTTGCGGTCAGCAAGTCGGCTAACATCCGCAATGTGCCGTCTTTCAGTTACGAGAAGCAGATCATAGAATGGTTGAAACTGTTGCCCCTAACGTTGCGCTACGGCGTGTGGTTCGTTTATACCTCGTGTCTTCTCATTAAACTTTTATCTCGCGAATGTTATTGCAATCCGCAGTGGGAGCGTTTCTATAAACTTAATTTAAACTTACGTTTTACACCGTGCTTTGTTTCCCTTATGAAGATGCTTGTATGCTTCACTCGCTCACTTCTTATTGTTTCGCTCCCTTCTCAATTGTTTAATGAATTTTTTGTTCTTCGCTGTTTGCGGCTCTTCCTTCATTTCTCCCTACTGTGTTCACAGTCTTTTCAAATGACTACGTGGGAGGCGTGATGATGTGACACTCAACTCCGCCTCCCACGGCCATCGAGCTGCCGTCCATTACAGTATATTGTCAAAAAAGAGGTTCCAGTTATGACCATTACGCGTTGAATTTCGAAATGAAACCTGCCTAACTTTTGTAAGTAAGCTGTAAGGAATCAGCCTGCCAAATTTTAGCCTTCCACCTACACGGGAAGTTGGACAATTAGTGATGAGTGAGTCAGTCAGTCAGTCAGTGAGTCAGTGAGGGCTTTGCCTTTTATTAATTAGTATAGATAATACAATATTTTTGTATAGCCCCGAATCACACAAGGAGTCCCACAAATGGCTTTAACAGGCCCTGCCTTTTGACTCTCTAAGAAGACAAGGAAAAAGTGTCAAAAAGCTAAACTGAATCCATTGTAATTCAATGTTGTATAATAATAAAATATGAAAACTTTAAGGGAATGCATATTTTTTATAGGCACTGTATATTTTTAGACATTACAATATTCTGTATGAAATAAATTATGCAGACCTTGTGCATAACTAACCCCTTGCAGGCTCTACAATCTATTTAATCACCATTTGCTTCCTGTCACTACAACTGGATCCGGATAGTTTGTTTTAACAGTTATGACCATCATGTGAAAGATTGCTTCCAGTGTAATATATGGCCCTCTGACAGAGAATAACCAGCACCTGAAGCTAAGTAAGAACATTTCTAAATTCTGCTCTTATAAATTATAGTACAGCTGTCAGAGAACATTCCATAAACATTGATGGCTGGTTTTGATATAAATTTTAAAATTTGTTAGATATGTAGGTTAGAAAATTGATAGATCACGGTCGAGGGTAGAAACTAGAAAACAAGCAGGATGAAGTAACAACCCCAAAGGCAAATCATAATTCTGTGACTGGTGACATTTATCATGCACTGTAGATCTATCATTAAAGCACATTATCTGTGCAGTGTGTTATAACTTATAACTTAAAATGGACACAAATGCTGAATGTTTGTGATCAGCTTACAAAACTTAAAGGAAAGAGGAATCTTGTGTGCAGATGGTTAGCTTTAAATGTCCTAAGTAACTACAGCACAATCAAAAGCAGCAATAGTACACATCAGGGAGGCAAATATCGCACAAGGATTTGCTAGCAAACATGGAAACTGTCAGAATACAGCACATTACAGAATGAAACAGGAATTATTTTGCAAATTTTTAATGGTTTGTAACGATTTGTAAGTCACCCAAGGACACCAAAAAGACCATTGCCCCATTATAATCCAGTCAATATAGTTCCTCTTTTCTCTTTGACTTCACCTCATTTCTGTAAGTTCAGCAAAGTTCCTGAGCAACAGCTGGCTGATCACAATAAAAAGAAAAGAAAAGAAAAACAATGGCAATAAAAAAAAGAATAATAACCAAAACAACACAAAAAGCAAGATAATGGATGTGCAAGGTTCACTGTTGATCAGGAGAAATGTCACAGACTGTAGATTTGTAGGTTTTTCCTTTTCCCTTATTTATCTAACTAACCTAACCTGAACTGGAGCTTACTTTATTTTCTGCTGTAGAAAAAATGTGTGAGTTACTGTATATCCTGGAAAGGGATGAGCATCTCTGGTGTTTGGGGCACTTGGATAAAGACCTGTGTGTCTCTAGAGACTGGTTAACCTGGCAGAAAACAGGAACATCAACAAAAGAAGAGGAATGTCAGGCCAAAGCCACTCTTAAATTATGAGATTTGGGAGTAGTGGAATGATTGAGTTCGCCGCACGAGACTAAAGGGTGTCAGGATTCAAGGAGTGTTGCTGAGCTGATGGCAGGCTTGCTTTGTTTTGTTCTTCTTTGATAAGTGGTGGTTAGTGATACTGCTGAAATGAACCTGGTCAAGGAGAAAAAAGAAATTCATAAACTTAACTAATAGAAATAATCAGTTAGTAAAATGAGAAACAAATCGCTGAAAGTTAAAAGGAGAAGTTATAAAACATGCAGTAGAGAATAAAATGTGAAAATATATTGTTAGAGAAAAATGTGGTCTCTAAACCTGCATAAAATTAACAAAAAAATTCAGCATTTGATGTGCAGGTGGGCAGTTGCAAAACTGCCCCCAGAAAACCAGCAGCTTTATACTTCTAGCTTGGTGTATTTGGTGGTTCCAGTAGTCCAGATGGTTTTACAGAAGCAGCATAATACCATCGTATTGAAATGGTGCCCCACGGGCTACCTGCGGCCCAGAAGCAACCTCCGAGTTTTCCAGCTACAAGGGATGAATTAGGTGGAAAGATTAAAAGAGCTGAGACTTTTCAGTTTAAGCAAAAGGAGATTAAGAGAAGAGATGATTGAAGTGTTTAAAATTATGAAGGGAATTAGTCCAGTGAATCGAGACTGTTATTTTAAAAATAATTCATCAAGAACATGGGGACACAGTTGGAAACTTGTTAAGGGTAAATTTTGCACAAATAGGAAGTTTTTCTTTACACAGAGAACCACAGACACATGGAATAAGTGACTGAGTAATGTGGTAGACGGTAGGACTTTAGGGACTTTCAAAACTAAACTTGATGCTATTTTTGAAGAATTAAGTGCATAGGAATAGTGAATTTTGTTGAACTGAATGAGTTGTTCTCAACCCAGATTGTTCTAATGTTCTAATGCAGCCATTTGCTGCGACACTAGTGTTTTGTGTATTCTTATTACCAGTTAGTTAAGTTACCAGTGATGTCTGCACATATTACCTGGTGTTCATGCCTTGGATTGTTTTCTTTGTTTCACGCTTCACTAAGTATAGCAGAAGCTGAAAAGATTTTAGTGTTAACTCTCTTAGCTCTGTACGTCTGAATCTGACTTTGATTTCACATTTCTTGTTTTGGTGATCTAACCTGTGTAACATCTCTAAGACTTTAGACCATTTTCTGAGTATTTAGACAACTTGCCCATCTATGGACCATAATTGTTCTTTTTTTAATGGGTATTTCAGCCCTCAGTCTAAGAATTGCCTAACCTAACTCCAGACACTTGCTTACTATACTTGCCTGAGCAAGTCAAGGACAGAGCATAACAACAGACAGTTTAATAATCCAGTAAATAAGATCTTGTCGATTTAACAGAACAGAACACATTTTGGCATATTTTGTAGCATCATTTAAATAAAAAAAATGTCCAGACCAATGGGCAAGCCTACAAAAGAAGTTAAAGTCTTAGTTTATTTGATTGCTTACAGCAGCTATTCAGTTTGTCCATCTAATAAAAATGCACGAATAAATTCAGGAATCAGTTTGTGATTAATAATTAGACAGTCCAATATACCACAAAACACAATGTAAATTAACATGTGTTTCTTTTCTAATTTCTAAATGTTTAAGTAATCAAAAATAAATTTTTTAAAAATGTCCTTCCTAGTTTTTACATGCAATATGGGGATAAACAGGAATAGTTGATGACAACACACATAACACAAATCTTTATGATTCAGTATAATAATCAACTCATTCTGTCATCCTTCTGACTGAATAATGCATCTTCTCTAACATGTCCTAAGTCATTCTTGGATGGGCTCCTTGTGGTTTTAATGATTAAATGTATTTATACAACCACATAAATGGATACAAGTAAAGGTCTATATTCAAGATCTGACATTAGATTCCTTGCTATAAAGACAAACATCAATATTAGAGTAACATTAGCTTGTAAGGAGGTAGGAGTGTTTAACACGACTCTAAATAAGATAAGCAAAGGGAGCTCAGAACCCAGCAGGTATAATAATTTCTATTGCAAGTACAAAAAAAGGGAAATGTGTTTTTCATATTTCATTCAGGCATTAAGGCAAAATCCAAACAGAAAATAACTCTAGCAAAAGAACAACTTTAATATAACAATACTGTTATCATTACTAGCATCAATTAAAATTAATACATACACAATTATACAGATGAATAGACTTGAAGTAGAAGCCACAGTAATACTGGTTCTTGTTGACAGCAAAAGTTTCTAGTTCCCTTTAACATAGAGTAAATAAAACTATTGGTTTAGATAATCACAAATGGCTGATGTTATGTCCGACATGTTATGAGATATTCAGTTTAATAATTTATTTCTCTAGAATAAATGTTTCCAAGAAAAAGTATACGTGGAAATCTGGGTTTCTTTACTTCTGGAACATTTCTGTGAAATTATTTTTCCACCAAAATGTTTTTTGATTATAGTGATGATTTATTTCATGGTGCCACAATGCTGTTTTTTTTACAAATGGGTGCTGCCATGTTATGATTCCCATTACTGGCACATTGCTCCAGGATGCCAAGGAATGTGGTTTCAGATGGCATCGCATCTTACGTCATCAGCACAACCTCTTAAATTCTGGAACACAACGATTCATTTGTATTCGTGATTTGGAAAAAAACTCAAACGAGCATAGTGCGAATTTCTCTCTCTCTCTCGAATTATTAGTTTCTAAAGTTTGTGTTTTCCCACTGACTTTGTTTTCTGATTAGCAATTAGGCTTTGATGCAGTAGGTTTTGTATACTCAGTTTCAACTTGTTTTTAATTTTCACTATGTTTCATCTTCTGGTTCGCTTCCAGTTTTTGGGAAGAATAGAAGACTAAAGGATAGCTAGGCATAAATATGTAAAGAGAGATGAAAAAGAAGAAGAAGACTGCTAAAACAGTAATAAATATTGCAGTACAGTATATGGTTTAGACTTATGAGAAAAAAACAGAAAAAATCTTTTTGTTCCTTATTATTTAATGGGCAAAGATAATCCTTTAATGGGGAAAAGTAGAAATGTCACCATGGACAATACTTTCACACCACTGTTAATGAAAAACAAGCTTCTTGACAAAAAGCCAAGCCTAATCAGTACTCATCAGTGGCCAAAATGAGATGGGAGCTGCTCAGCTTGAAAGACAACACGAGAGATGACCTAGGTGGCGATTCAGATGAATGACCTGTTCATATGTTATAAATACGAGTCACAAACATGGTGAAATGGGTGTGATTTCTCATAAAAAGACCATAAAGGAAGGCCATGTTCTTCACCCACCTGTAGGAGACTCACCCCAAATCCAGCTACTCCTCACTGCTAACTGCTGGCTTTAGCTTATCAAGCCTTAAACAAAGAGAACTAGCAAAATAACTAGAAATTTCCCAAAGTATAGCAAAAAGGGGGCGGATGACCATAAACTACTGATTTGTTAAGTTGAAGTTTCAAAAAAAAGGGCCAGTTTTAAATCCATTAAGCCGTGTCGCTTTTGGTGTTCACGATTGCACGACCGCGGGGAGTTAATGAGGTAGTTGGGGCAAGTCGCATCTGCACATGAGGGTGCGATCATTCTCAATTGCTTCATTGGCTTCCTACGGCATGTGATTAAGGCGCTGCACCCACGGAGACATGGGTGTATATATATGGGTCGGCACAAGGAAAGGGGGAATAAAAGAAAAGGAGAAAAGAAGGAAAGAGAAGTTAAAAGATGTGAAAGGAGGAAGCAGTAAGAGCTGGGGCCCCGAGAAGGTGTGTTGACTGTGGCGCTCTAGGGGATAGTTCACCCCACTGAATATTCAGGTGGAGTGTGGCGAGCAAGGCAGGTATCCTCCCTAGGCTTCCGAGGTGCGACCAAGTGAGCGCGAAGGAAGAAGGGAGGAGAGCCAACCTTGGACGGTCTGGCCATGATGCATGGAGGCAGCCAAGACGGAGGTCGGCCGAAAGGAGCTTGTGGCTGCTGAGTCTCCGCCGGCTACGCGAGCAATGAGTGAGTCGGGGAGAATGAAAAGGAGGTGGGTGGAGTTAGTCTGCATTTTAACCTCAGATTTTTAACAGATTGTTTATTGATTTTTATTCCCACTTTTCATTGGATTTTTATGGATTTATTTATGTACTTTTTTTTAGAACACTGCACAATTGACACTTGTTGGTTTTACTTTTGTGTTGACTGTTTTTTAATAAAAGCACTTTATTAGGGACCGGCATTATCACAAAGTAATCTTTATAAATAATTAGACAAATACACAAAAAGCTAAAAAGAGTAAAAATAGACGAGAGGAGTTGCCTTATAGGCAGTGCAAACAAGTCCAAATTCATAATCAAATTCCAATTCCAGAAGAAAAATATGTCAAGAAAACCAGACGTTGTGATGTGAAATTTTGCATACAAGTTGATAAATATTGGGTATGTCTTTATTTGTAATTTAGGCAAAGCAATGTAATATTAGTGTTACATTAGTGAGAAGCACTCATGTTTACATCCCCTTGTAGGAATGGGTCTCTTTGAATTTTACGACAGAGTTGGAGGGAAGTGTCTCAAGCCAGTTTGGTAAGTATTTCTCTGCTAAAGTCTCTCTCTCATCCCCCACACAAAGCCAGGCTGCCTAACTGCCAAGCTTTACCGTAATATATGGTTTAGGGGGCAGGTGTGAAGGTGTTCTATCCCCCCATTGGTCCGAAGTATGGCTGTTTGGAACTGACTTGTATCAGAAGCCTTTAGGTACCATGACACCCTATTGGCTCTAGGGGTTGGACAGAAAATCTATAAATTTGCTCACTCCCTCACTCTCTCTTTCTTACCAAACTGATGAATG
This sequence comes from Erpetoichthys calabaricus, assembly GCF_900747795.2. Classification (NCBI taxonomy): domain Eukaryota; kingdom Metazoa; phylum Chordata; class Cladistia; order Polypteriformes; family Polypteridae; genus Erpetoichthys; species Erpetoichthys calabaricus. Next base: position 27,676,348 of record NC_041397.2, read on the forward strand.
ACCATCTCACACCATGAACTGAAAAGGACAACACAATGAAGAACACAGCTCGGCAGCCATATTGAGACAGGCATGTTCTGAAGAAAGCTGACCACCAATGATGCCTTAACTAGAGACATTTTAAGTAACTAACAAGTCTTTGTGCCGCCTGAAACTACACATCACCATTTATCAGGTTGTATGGTTGCCAATATTCAAATGTACTTTGCATATTGTTATTATTTATGAATATTAATCCATTGTTTAAATTGTAACTTAACTCCTGCTTGTCTTTTACTACACCTAATTGCCTGAAGTTATAGATGTAGAAGGGAATGTGGGGAGTAGTTATATGGTACAATACCATAGAAACAGTGTAAGTCTGTGAGAGTTGAGGCATTCTGACAAAGGCTACATATTAATAATACAAAAGGGGAAAATAGAGTAAAATATTGCTCTACCAAGACAAAACACCAGATAAACCAAAAAAAAACCAGCAATAAACACAACAATCGTGAACAAATGCAATGCTCTCCTACTCTTGGATATAATGCTTAAGAGGGCTGATATCAGGGTAGACCACAAAGCAAAAGAATATCAGAACATTTAACGAGACATAATTACATAATTACAGAAATTACATAAAATGTGAAAAAATAATAATTAAAAAAATAACAATAAAATGCATGGACTCCAGTTGATACATAAAAAATGCCACAAGGAGGTACAGCAGGTCTCTGCTAGCAGAGGTTCCAAAAAAAGAGAAAACAAATACTGTTAATTCCAATTTGTCATCACTGATATCTTCACTTATGTGCTGTTGTAAACATTCAAAAACTAAATAGAAAGATTTATTTGTAAATTTGGATCTCATTTCTCTCAAGTTCTGATGGCCATGTCATTTTTTTAACTTCGCATTTTCTCAGATGGATGCTTTCTGCTCCAACTCTGGCTCCTTACCCTTTACTGCCACACTTCATCATCTCTCCTTCATCTCAGTATCTTCTCTGCATACACCACTCCAGGTCCCTGCACTGACTTGCTAACTTTCTCTTTAGTTTTTACTGTGGATTTTTCAAAACATATAGAATATGTCCTTCCTGATAAAAAAGAATGCGAATAGTTGAAGAAATCATCTATCAATTTTTCCTACACTCCGGATAAAACGTCTCAAATACATGCCTAGGAACAAGTCTATGCAAATTTAATCATGACGGAGTGAGTGTAGACACTCAGTGTACGCTGATTAACTGGTGCCATTTAAAAGTCATCATATAAACCAGTGTTTCCCAAACTCGGTCCTGGGGACCCCCTGTGGCTGCAGGTTTTTGTTCCAACCAGCTTCTGTTTTTAATTGAACTCCTGGGCTAATTAAGTGAACTGTTATTTCCCAAGTTCTGTGTTTAGGGAACAATATAGAAATTAGAAAACTAAGTTTGCTAAAAAAAATATGAAAATGTACCAAGCAGTTATATGTGAATAATGTATTTTTTTCTTTTTAGCAGTATTTTCATCTTGATTTTCATTCTACTTTTCTAGGTTTTCTAATTGTTTAATTAATCCATTATTTACTAATTAGTGGGTCTGACTCTAAAGTAGTTGCAGCCTTTGATCATTCAGTGTTGTTTGCCTGGGTGTCTGATCTGCTCGTTTTTAATTGTCATTATTAAGATACAATGAAGGGGGAAAAACTGCACAGAGAAAGAGCAAAGTATAATGAAATCAACAAAAGAGAGTTAAGCATTTAAATCTATAGCAAAAGTAGAAATATTTCTAAATGTCTTATAAATGTAAACATCATGCTGGTGTGCTTTTCTGAATGTCGAATAAAAGAAAAATAATCCCAGCTAGTTAAATGAGATCAGTGTTATCAGGTGTTGTCACTGATTAGGAATCCGGTTGGAACAAAAACCTGCAGCCACAGGGGTTCCCCAGAACCGAGTTTGGAAAACACTGGTATAAACAGTTATAAACCTTTAATGGAAACAAGAGAAGGGCCTCAAGCAAAGGGTATTCCCTTTCCCATAGCATGTCATTCAGAACTTTAACATGGAAGTATTTTGACAACTCAAGCAAAATGTAAAAGATTTCTTCCATGTCATTTTTTAAAATTCTGCCGTTTTTTTGCTTCTTTTCAAGGAAGGGCTGCTAAAATAAGATTTATCATAAATAATTAAAAACAAATGTTCACTTTAACAGCACTTACAAAACTGGTTTTCTACTTATGGGGCTTCACAACAGTGAAAACAGTGATTTGCATTTATACTGACAAAATATATAAAATAACAAAGTCCACACATGTCAAAGTTAAGTAATGGAGCAAACAGTCGAGTAAGTGTCCTCATGGCCACCTACTGACCAATCTATTGATGCTCATACACAGTTCTGGGATTGTTCCTCTTCCTATCCCTTTGCTCTCCTATCTCACATCAGTCACTGTACTCTCACAATGGACTCTTTAGCAATTTTGCTTTTGCTTATTTTTAATACACCATTAGGACAAACTGTAGTACTCCTCTTTCCAGGCCCTACTTTAACTTTGGCTCTGTATTGTTTGTTAGCATTGTATTTTCTAAATAGTTTGATCAATTGAATGCATGATGATTTCTTTTCATAAGTTGCAGTGGAGATAAAGTAGGTGTCTACTAAATAAAAATTAGAAATCATAAATTAGGGTTTTCCTTATTTCTGAGGATTGGTTAATTAAATAACAACATAAAAGAAACCTGGGCGGCACAGTGACGCAGTGGGTAGCGCTGCTGCCTCGCAGTTGGGAGACCTGGGGACCTGGGTTCGCTTCCCGGGTCCTCCCTGCGTGGAGTTTGCATGTTCTCCCCGTGTCTGTGTGGGTTTCCTCCGGGCGCTCTGGTTTCCTCCCACAGTCCAAAGACATGCAGGTTAGGTGGATTGGCGATTCTAAATTGGCCCTAGTGTGTGCTTGGTGTGTGGGTGTGTTTGTGTGTGTCCTGCGGTGGGTTGGCATCCTGCCCGGGATTGGTTCCTGCCTTGTACCCTGTGTTGACTGGGATTGACTCCAGCAGACCCTCGTGACCCTGTTTTCGGATTCAGCGGGTTGGAAAATGGATGTATGGATGGCTAAAAGAAACCTCCAGGCATCTGCTGGATACACACTTCATTGGGCATTATCCACTTTTTTTAATCAAGCCACTGTGGAAATATAACGAAAAAAGAAGCTCCACAAAAATAAAATTTTGGGGACCGTCCCCGTATATTGTCCAATGGACAAAATAAATCAAAGAAAAACTAGTGTAAATGGTCAAAAGTACTGTACTCCTGAATTCAGGAACTTGAAACGATGTCATTCTGAAGGAACCAGAAGTGAAGTCATCCGTAGTGGCCGGAAGTGATGACATGGTGGGCGCCGGAAGTGACGAGTTGGCGGCCCCTTGTCTCGCAATGTTTCACTCACCTTTAGGCTTTTTGACTGCCTCCTAAACGCACATGTGTGACACCGTACTTTCCCAAAAAAATAAATGTACCCCAGAAAGTACCAGCAGAATCACACTATCGCTAGCAGCACAATCAAGTATTAAAGGCAGTAGCAGAAGCCATATACACGGTGTGAGTGCCACAGAGGACAGATGGGCATCCCGGCTAGACGACAGCATGACTTCGGGATAAAATAGAAGGTGCAGGGGGATGGACAAGCAGAAGGTGGAGGCCAGGAGCAGTTCCATCCCCCATACATTAGGTGGCAATGATCCACTGGAGGCAGAATTATGAAGGGATGATTAGTAATTTCCTCAAGCCTAATAAGTAAAAAACAGACATCTTAGTTGTTGGCAAAAATGGAAATAATGAGAGTCTTATAAATAATCTTGATCTCTTAGAATTAGAAGTCAAGGCAGAAGTAAAGAATTTAGGTGTAATCATGAACACTGACCTAAACTTTAAATCACACATTCACCAGATTATTAGGACTGATTTTTTTCCATTTAAAGAACATTGTAAGAGTTAGACCTCTTATCAAATAGCAAGATGGTAAGAAATGAAATCAAGGTTTTGTTTTTAGATGACTACATGACTTGAATGCCCTCGTAACAGGTCTATATAAGAAAGATATCAATCGGGTGAAGTTATTTCAGAATGTAGAAGCAAAAACCTTAACCAGAAAAAGAAAATTTGAATGCATCTTGCAAGTTTCTGCATCAGTATGTTGGTTACCTGTGTCCTTTAGAATTGATTTTAAAATACTATTAACGGTATAAAAAGCTCTAAATAATCTTATTCCTTCCTACATCTTGGAGTGCCTGTCCCCTTATAATAACAGTCGTAACCTTAGATCTTCTTGGTCTGCTTATTATTCTAAGAGCCAAGAATGAAAAAAGTGGTAAGATGACCTGTCATGCACCAAAAATCTAGAATACCTAGAAAGTTATGTAATTTATTCTTATCTGTTAATTTTGGTGTTTCAATTATTTATTCTTATTTGTATCTGTTTCTAATTTGATGCTTCGTGCCTCCCTCACCAAAACCTATCGTCTATGGGTGGGGCGAAAGCTTTGGATTCGTCAAAAATTTTGATCTTTGGTTTTCGACATTTTAAGGTCCCCTGATACTAAAAGTACTGATATCTCGATGATTGGTGTGTGTCTGTTTGCGTGTGTGTATGTGTGTGTGTGTGTCTGTGTGTCACAGTTTATTGAGGACGGTCTAGAGCTAAAATGGCTGGATGGAAAAGATTGAAACTTAAGCCTGTAATGAGATGACAATGTGCTGATTACTTTTCGAGCCAAATCGTGCAAGAGAAAGAGGCTCTCTAGAGGAGCGTTCAAATGCTAGAATTCTGCAATTAATTATGAATTCTTCTTGTCGATTGGTATTGTAATGACCTATTTTATGATCAGAAAGATCTGCATCAGAGCGGTAAATTACTGAAATATTATAGAACCAGTAACGGCGGACTGCACGATAACGAGGCAGTGAATACACTTGACTTGAACATTCCTAGTTTTCATCCTCTTTCTCTGTACATTTAGCATTCGTTTGCTCAGAGGTTGACGTGCTTGCTGCTTCCTGAGCAGCTCTTTTTTTCTCCACCCTAGCGGCCCAATTCTTCTCTTCTTTCGTCAGCATCTTTTCACATTAAAATTGATTAAGTCTGTTTGTGTTGCAATTACTTAGTATGTTTTCCTTAATTTTTCACTGAGTGTTCAATCTGCCTCAAGAATGATTTAAGATATGAAGAGGTTGGAGAACTGACGGCGAAGGTGGTAGCGACGAGAACGGCATCCGTATGCATGCGCCGCACGGCCGCCCTGCTGCCGAAAGTTGTTTCTACAATATAATAAAATAAAAATAAAAAAAGTAATAAAAATCATCACCCCAAAAGTGGACAGTAGAGTTCACATATTATATGTTGTGACAGTTTAAGGTCTCCGTGACCCCTTGAACCCTCAGACTAGACGTCAGACACCAGATAAAAGTCCAAATAATTTATTATTAATAATAATAATAATAATAATAATAATAATAATAATAATAAATGTGCACAAAGCACCTTCCACTCCACAATACTCAAATAATAATAATAATAATACACAATAATCCTCCACACTCCCAGACGCGTTGCCATCCTTCCACCCAGCTCAGTTCAATGTCTGGGCTTTCCCACAGTCCTTTTATACACCCTGACCCAGAGGTGTTCCTGTCCAACAGTCCACAGTTCCTTTTTCCTTCCGGGTCAGGGTAAACAGTCCATTTCTTCAACCCAGGAGCACGTCGCTCCTTCCTGTCACGTGACCGTGACATACTCCCGGGTTATAGGGCACATAAGAGTCCACGAGCCCCCCTATAGCGACTCCCGGTGGCCCCCAAGGTATCCAGCAGGGCTGTGTATAAAAACTACATAGTCCATGAGGCCCTGCTGGAACTCGGGGCACCTCCACGCTGCTGGGAGAGCTCCTCCTGGCGGCCTGGGGTTGAGGGCCGGAGTAAAAAGCCGGCAATCCTCCACAATGTGTACCAAATTTCAGGTCAATAGGTTGAACAGTTTGCGAGCTAAAGGTGATTTAAAATCCTGGACAGACAAACAGACAGCCATGGTAGCGTATTATAGAAGTAGATAGTTTGGGTAACTTGTTTCCTAGGGCGCAAAGCCCACTGACTCTCACGTCTGAATTATTTTTCTTTTTCCTGTTTTTGTTCTTTGTCATCTTGTAAGCAATTTGAGCTACATCCTTTGTATTATACAATATTATTAGTTTAGATTAGATAAACTTTATTAATCCAATGGAGAAATTCAGATGCATACAGCAGCAGAAACATAAAAAACACAAAGATACCAACTTACAGGACAGATAATACAGCCAATAAGTAAATAAATAACGAGTACTATAGAAATAACTGTTGCTGCTGTTGTCATTGTTAAGCCTCTGCTCATTTTTCAGGGCTTTGTATTAAATTGTAATTAATCCGGCCAGTCATTTGCAACTCCTTTATCTCAATGTGTGACACTACCAAGTTAAAATGACTGTAAAATGGCAGCTGATTGGTCACATCATTGCTCTCTCAAAGCAAGCATGAATCAGATATTTTGTTTTATTTCTAAACAAACTTCATAAACAGTTAAGTGTTTAATACTGGAAGCTTTTTTTTTTGCCTTGACAGAAAACCAGGATTTTTATGCTTCTTGACATGTAACTGCAACTGCAGCAGCTTCTCTCTTTCTCACTCTTTGCGGAGTGGGGTTTACTTTTTCTCTCCCTCACTTAGCCCTCTCTTGCATTACAACTCCTGACCTTTTTTATATGTCGCACAGGTTGAGAGCCATTAGTGTATACAAAGATTTGGAAGTCCCATTTTATAATTTTGGCTTTTGGACATGCTTTCAAGTGCCGAGCAAGGGCTCTTATTTTCCTCTGATGGGACTTCTTGTCTCTTGCCCCTTCTGTACATAAATTATAGCCTGAAACAACTGATCATAAAACAAAGTAATGGTCTGTCTGCAGGGTGCCTTTTGAAGGATTCCCAGCATACCTAACTATTCTTAATTCTGAAAAATGAACCTGAGTCCAGCATACATGGAAAATTGAAGCCTGCTGTCTCCATTAGCAACAAACATAGAAATATGAGTTCCAAATGTATAGACTGGCTGCCCGTCGTCTTTTTTCCATTAAGGCAGAGTAAAGCTGTATTTTGTTTTTGCTGTTTGGATGTTTTCCCTTTACGTCTTTCTGAAACATATCTTGCTCTTTTACTGTAACACTGTGCTTCATAACTCCTGACATACATGGTGATAAATTGCTTGCTTGTCAGATTTCAAAACACTGGGTGAGAGGAATATGACAGAATACAAAATTGTTTGAAAACCTTAAGAAAGCAATTCAAGGACTGCCTTCAAGCTCTTCATGTGCCTGGCTTTTCTTTTTTTTTTGTCTCATAATACAACTGCTCGGTTTGGTCAAAAAGGAGTTAAGCGCGCTGCTCGTTACAGCTGTTTCAGAGTGATTTTACTTTCTACAGCTGCTGTAAATAGAACCCTGAGGGGGGGAAAAAAAGAAGAATGATTGGGAGTCCCCGGCTTCAAGGGAATTCGAGGAAGGCAGGGAAAAAAAGAAAGATTTACATCACAACGCTTTAAAGAAAGGTCTGGATATCATAAACCCTTTAGTGAAATCCGTTGGTCGCGCAAAAAAAAAGATGCTTATTATTAAGTTATTTATTTGTTTAAAGGCTTTGAAAAAAAAAAAGAAAGACCGTGTGCTCAGCTTGTTAGGCATTGACGTGATCTGGAGAGTGTAAACTCTATTGAGAAGGCACAGACTGAGATCTTGATGTGCATTGATTAGTTTGTCAAAGCGAAATGTTTTACCAGTGAGATGGAAATGAGAAGTCAGTCCTTTGGCAGCCTGTCTGTTGGGATGTTTGAATAGTTAGTTTCTATACCACTAGGTGTGATGCCAGGGTTGCCCGCATCTGACATACAGTACTCCTGTTAAACCTGGAACGCTGACAGTCATAACCTGAGGATGGACTGGGCAATGAGGAGAGGTGGTGCAAATCAGTGGAAAATGCTTTTTATTTCAATAGTGTTCCAAAGCAAAGTGCAGTTAGCAATAAACAGATACATAATCTATGATATAAACATTGTCTTTTGTGAGGATTAATCCTAATAAATAATCCAACAAAAAATAGTGCAGTAAAGAGGGTAATATCCAAAGTTAAAATATAGTTAGGATTAATCATTTTAAAACCTCTCACAAGCCTATGTCCCAGCTTCCAAATCAAAATCTCCTCTGCTCACCCATTACATTCTCCTCAGTGAGAGTTGACATCATCCGGCAAACACAGTCAACCCTTTATATGGCTCGTGTCTGTGCTACCATCCCTTGGCATCTACTGGGACCGTGTGAGTCTTCCTCCCTTCTCCCACTGCTGTACCAGGGCCTTCCCAGGGCAGTTGGTTGCTCCTGTTGAGTGTCCAAAGTCAGCACTGTCCACTTATTCCACCCAGGGCATCATCCCCAAACGCTTGCCTCCATAGTGGCACCAGACCAACCTTGATCCTGTCGGTCTTCTTTACTGTCCTTTCCTTTTAACCTCCTGTCTTTCTTTTTCATTCTTTTCCTTCTAGTAAGGCTCCCCTCCCTATTTGTACTATTGTAAGTGTGGCAACCTAATTAGGACCCAGGAAGTGCTGATGTGAAACAACTGAACCAATCAAGCAATCAGCTCATCACCCCACGGTCACGCAGCTTTTATTTAAAAACCAGCACACTGTCACAGACCTCTCACACACATCATCATCACACTGTGACTCTGACCAAGAGAAGCAGCATGTGGATGACACAATGACAGATTTCTGTCCAAAGTGAAGTTTTATAAACTTCATCATACTGTGGCCATTAATTTTTGGCAATATATTTTCCATTAATAATGAAAAATATGGATTCAACAGACAGCAACAGATGATTGATTTCAAATGTGAATGTCAAGGATTGCTTGATTCTAAAGTATTTATAAACATGCACCATTTATTTTGCATTTAGATAAACAAAGGGCATTTCATTTAAATGATGGAGGGTGCCATAAATGTGTAACAGAGCAGTATTGTACAGGGATGAGATTAAAAGAAGCAACAAATGTGGAGATGTGGAGACATCCCATATTAACAAAGTCACTAAATTGTTCAAGTAAGAAACTTTTTGTTTTTTTTCAGGGCTGTCTTCGTGCTGAATAGGAGAGCAATGAATGCTGGGAAAGCTGGAATGTGAAGCAGAACTTTAGTGATATGTTTTTTATTTATTATTATTACTATTATAATTATATACTGTCACACACGTGCGCATGGGAGGCAGCTAAAGGGCTTGAATAAGGGCAATTCCGAATCTCCCTTTTCTTCCAGACCATTCATGGGAGATTCCACCTGGCCCTCTTGACATCACTTCCAGGTCTGAGCCTTTGCAGGAAGACCTTGCTGGCTCCAGCCCCTGTGATGTCACGTCCGGGCTCGAGCCTATGGCTGAAGACCCTTGTGAGCCCTACCCCTTTGACATTACTTCCTGTCTTCCTCTTTAAAAGCCTCCATCTTTTCCCTATTCCCTCAGTTCTGTTTTTGGACTGGGTTTTGTGTACATCAGTGCTGTTTATATTTTTTAAACTTTGCAGCCAGGATACCAAATATACGGATGGCTGCCCCAAACCTTGTTGTGACTCAGAGTGGAGCTTCTGACAATACATTAATTGAACTCAGTTTATTTTTGTATAGCATTCTTTGCAAAGTGCAGGCGGAGAATGCTGTGACAGGTAAAATGCACGTACAGATTTTGAAAAGTACTACATACAGAATTCATACACTTGAAGACACAGATTTGTTTAAACACAGTGGAAAGTACTATCTGTCCATTATTTAATTTTTTAACTTTGGCCAATTGACAACAGAGGTAAGGTAAACAAAAAACTTCAGTCAGCTGCATCCCTGGAGAAAATAAACCTCTGCGGAGCCCATTGTCAATTATAAGAGAGAAAGTCAAAAGACAAAGCTAGCTGCCTACCTCCTTCCGGCCATTCTACAGTACAGTCTGTGTTGGGCGATCTAATCTGATAAATGAATCATTCTATCTGACGATTCCAAAGCTCCTCAGTATCTCAGATGTCTTTTCCATGCATATGAGATCAACTTGTTGGTACAGCGGTGGCACCAAGTGCTACAACAAGAAAAGAAAGAAAATAAAGAAGGGATAGAAACAGATTATAATTTTTATATAATTTATATTTTTGGACAAATAAATAAAACAAAGGTGCATTATGTACAACTAAGAAGCAGCTCTAGTCAGGGTATGCTTGTTATGAACTAAGAGTCTCAAAAGCACATAAATATTTCCAAAATTGCCCACTGGGGGGGGGGGGGGGGGGGGGGATTTACCATCAAAACCCTGATTAGAAACCAAAAGAATGTTGAAGAATCATTATTAAATACAAGATTTATTTTTAATAAAAATGTTGTGAAGCACAATAAGGAATTACCTGAGAAGTCAATGCAATCCAAGGCAAACACAGCCCCAATACAGAATCCAAAATGAAGTCAAGAAACAGAGCACAGGTTCAAAAATCCAGGCATTCAATGAACCACCAGGAACTATGGTAGACCCTCCATATGACCCATAATATTTATAAGGTGGAGGGCAGTTCCCGGTGATGATTGGCAGGTGGTTTCTTGGGGAACCACTCCCAAAACACAACGAGCATAACACGTGCATTGGCAATAAAGCAGATAATAAACAAAAGTAAAATTAACAAAGATAACACACATACTAATTAACAAAAAAGACAAGAAACACAACATCGAACCCCAGCCATAAACTCTGGCTGAAACATAACAAAGCTAGACTGACGTAGTGAGTTTTCAGATACCAAGAAGAGAACCAAACTAGAGGAGGGTTAGTAACAGTTTGAAAATATTGTGATACTTTTATTTCGGTACAAATGCGTAATAAACAGTAATGTGGTATGCACAGATAATGAGCAGCTCTAGTCAGGGTATGCTAGACCACAGTAAAGTAGTGAATCGTCAGCCTGGATTTAAAAGCTGAGAAATAAGGGGTACCTGTTATATTTGTAGACAGATTCTTCTTTTATTATTAAGAAGATTCTTATTTTATTAATCCTTGGAATCATAAATTGAGATTTTAATGTTTGCTCAGGTTTGTAAGTAATCATAATTTCAGAGGTATAAACAGGGTCTTGTCTGTTTCAGACTTTATAAGTTAAAAGGAGGATTTTGAAATCAGCTCTAAACCTAAGTGGGTGGCAATGCAAGGACTTGATGACCAAAGTTATTTGCTTCTTCTTTCTAGTTCTTGTAATAATTCTTGCAGCAGTATTTTGAATTAACTAACGGCTACATAGAGAACAATTTGAACACGTAGTGAATGAACAGCAGCAGTCAATTTTACTAAAAACAAATAGCGGGTTGGATAATGACTGATTGACTGACTGACAAATGCATGAATTCATTATTGCCCTGCATATTTCAAAAAGATCTTAATTTTCTACATTTTTTTAGATGGAAAAAACATGTGTCAAAGATAACACTTAAATTGTATATACTTTTGCTTACTTAGCTGTGAATCTCAGAGTACCAACCTTGAGATTTGATAACTATGTGTTAAGCATTCACTGTGCTCTAAGAGGCTGCAAAAGGTACAGTCAACATGTCCTTGTACCGGTGTGTGTTTATATCCTGTTTGAACGACAAGAGGAGAGCTGATGCTGGAGGAACCAAAGCTGAAGTTTTAAAAACTGCCAAAGAGGTGCCTGTCCCTCTCTCACTATAATCTTGCTTTGCTTAAGCACACACAAATCTGTAAGAAAAGAAGACACCAAGGAATGAAATGGTCATTAGCATCTTCTGGTGTTCATAAAAATTACTTATGAACTTTTTGAAATCACTTCAGTTGTTTTTGTCACGTGGTTCCTGACCCGCCAGTAATGCTGTAGTAATGCTATATAAGCATCAACTAAATGAACCTAAATTTGGTAATGTTTCCTAATGAGTAGCTTTTTATCAATTACTTCCATTTTCCTTCCAGGTTATGACACTGTTTTTCCATCAATAAAGTATCCCAAAAATGAAGGAGTCTAGAGATGGAATGCATTGTGTAATGTTCCATATAAGCTGTTAGACCAAATATCTGGCCAACAATTTCATATGGAGCTCTTCACAGCAGAATGGCTCAGGCAGAAATGTACAGTAATCACGTGCAAAGATGCAGAACATGCCATGGAAATAAAGGAGTAGAGGAAACCATACAACTGGTGCCATATACAAATCCTAAATAATACCAGGTATTTGACTGCTTGTTCTTCTGCTTGTTCTTCTCATATAATTAAACATCCAGCAAAATCCCAAATCAGATGGCCAACTACACCACACTTAGCATTAAAAAAACTGCCCAAGCAAGTACCTAGAATTGTATCAGTGATGTCTGAAGTGACTGAGCCAGTCCAGCTGTAGGGTTTATTAATAATTACAAAACCTCTAGCTCCTCTTGAACAGGTGGTGGTTAAAATCAGTATCTTCTTCTAAAGTTCACTTATCACCTGTTGGTAGTTTACTGGCAGAGGCAACCACACTCTTAAAAATAAAGGTACCAGAGTGGTTCTTCATAGAGTTGCCATATGGGGCCATTTTTGGTTTTCAAAAAACCCATCCACATGAAGGTTCTAAGAAAATATGCTTATTTCAACCCATAACAGGCTCCATACAGTAAATACAGTAGCCATGAATAGATGGTAACAGATTTGTGAAACACCCGTGGCTCATGATTTTAAAAGAACTCTCGCTGCACATGTACAGTAAGGCTAAGTCCAACTTTTCTTTAAAGATTTCATTTTTTTCCACATATTAATAAGTTTTTCAAAGTACAAGAATCCAACTTCATATGCAAAGAAGTCTTCCCAGAATAAAATTGTACTTTGTCGACCAATAGTTCTACGCAGAACTACATAATCCAGCAAAGAATGACAAAGTGCCATTAAAGAACCACTGTTTTTAAAAGGGTGGGTTTTTGGATAGAACATTCTGATACTAAACCTTTTTCTGATATCTTAAAGCAATGTGAGAAACTAGGTGTACATTAAACTCTGCTTTCTTGTTGCATAGCTCTCTGAATCAGGGGTTGAAGAATTCTGAAGAATTTTTTTGGAAATCAAATGTCTGTATTACTGCATTTATTGCATCTATGGTGTAAAGTTGTGGTGTACTCTTTGTGCTTTGTTCTCTTAAAAAATAAATTCTGAAACTTGGTAAATACATTATGTTTCTGCTGGGTAGCCAGCAAAGCAGCATGGTGATATCCATAATCTGCGGTATATTTAATGGAGGATATCAAATCATTTCTATATACACACTGATTGTGTGAGTGGCTCATCTGACCACAGCACCCAAGGCCAAAGAAAGTTAAATTAATTCTGGAAAACGTTCTATTGGAACTAAAGGTTTATTCAGGTGAGCTACCCAAGCATCCCACTGGCATGGAAATACCTACTAACTGAATCTAACATGTACATTTTTGTACATATGAGGGTTGTCTGGGTTCCGCGCGGAATTTTATCATTTGTCGAGTGTCAGCCTGTCGAAACCTGTTCTGCTGTGTAGAGGGATTATTCAAGTGGTTGCATGTTTTTATTCAGATGTTTTGCTCCCTCTCTTCCTTCAGAATGAACACGAGAAGCAAATGAACAGAGAGTGTGCAGCCGGTGCTAGCGGCGAAGCTCCCGACTCCGTGTGTGCGTGACTTTCGAGTGATGATTTTTTACGACTTTTCTGATGGTTTAATCTGCTCGGTGGAACGCACCATGTTTGCCATCTTTTTCAACATCGATGGCATTGTCACGTCAATTCCGCTGATTGAGGGGACAACTGTCACCTCTGAGTGGTACACCACTCAGTGCCTGCCTGACGTTTTTTCTGCGATGGCTAGAGGCTGGTCCAAGAACTTGCGAAGGCACTTTTTGCATCATGACAATGCGCCAGCCCACACGGCTAATGCGACGAAGCATTTCATTGAAGACAGTGGTGTCAACGTTTTCAACCCGCCACCCTACTCGCCTGATCTTGCACCATGTGACTTTTGGCTCTTCCCGAAAGTGACAGAACCCCTGCGAGGCCACAACTTCGAAACTTCGAAAAGCTACGACTGACGCCTGATGAGCGATTCCTGAGTGCTGATGTGTGACAAGTGATTTGTTACTACTGATGCATCGTGTGGAATAAAACTGAAGTTTGATGACCGGAGAAGTGAACAATGATGCTGTCCTAAAATGGATGCCGTAATGGTGGATAAGATTGGTTTTGAAACTGAATGGAGTTCTACACGAAGATTTGGAGTTTTCTATTTGTAATTCCGATTGGGCGTTCAATTATAAACAGGAATTTTCATGCTCTATTCTCATACAAAGTGCAAGGTAGACATGACTCATTGGACAAACACATGCATTTTGAACTTGTCATTAGTAGTGCTAGCTGCTCTTTCCCCCTTTCCTGTCAGTTGTAATCAACATGTCTGAGTAGGAGGTACACAGTAGTATTGTGCACCAAATTATTATAAAATTTTTGATAAATGAAGGAGTCATTCCATCTCAGATTTATTTGAGACTTAAAAATCAGTTTGGGGATGAGTGTCTCTCTCCTGGAGGACCACCATGGCTGCAGGTTTTCATTCTAACCACGTTTGTGCTGCTAATTAACTTCTTGTGAATTCATCCATCCATCCATTATCCAATCCGCTATATCCTAACTACAGGGTCACGGGGGTCTGCTGGAGCCAATCCCAACCAACATAGGGCACAAGGCAGGAAACAAACCCCGAGCAGGGTGTCATCCCACCATAGGGCACACACACACACATACCCACACACCAAGCTCACACTAGGGACAATTTAAGATTGCCAATGCACCTAACCTGCATATCTTTGGACTGTGGGAGGAAACCCATGCAGACATGGGGAGAACATGCAAACTCCACGCAGGGAGGACCCGGGAAGTGAACCCATGTCTCTTTACTGTGAGGCAGCAGTGCTACCCACTGCGCACCGCGCTGCCTCTTGTGAACTCCTTTTAATTGAATTGCTTTTTAAAGAATTTCTTCATCTTTCCTCTGAATTGCTTCATTTCTTTCCTTAAATGGCACCCAAACAGAAATGAAATGTGAAGTGAGGGAGCCAGCAGAAGACCAACTAAGTCAGGGCCTCAAACTCCAACCAATTTCACTCCAACCAGCTGCTTAATGAGGTGCCAATTCTTGTTGTTAATTAAACCCGTTCTCTAATTTCATGGCTTCGTTGCTGCTCTCATGGTGCATTAGCAGACATTTCCAAAATTGTTGATTTTCTCTTTTTAACAGCACACTTTTACAATGATTTGGGGACCTGAGCGGATCAACAGTTCTAAGACCTTCATCTTTCTTTATTTTCAGATATTGTATTGTATGATGGACACCAGTTGTTTTGGCGCATTTTGTATCTGATTATTGTTTGGCTGCTAATTAAATAAAAAGAAACAATTAAGGGGTCTGAATCTTCAAGAACAAGTCAATTAAAATTAGTTCAAAAGAAATTAATAAGCAGCAAAAACAGGTCACTCATTAAGAAAAGGGTTAGAATGAAAACCTGCAGCCATGGTGGTCATCCAGGACCAGAGTTGGCGACCCCTGGTCTAGGGGGTATGATTGGTACAAGGCACTCACAGAAGGAGTATCATCTGTTTTGTCCACTTACGGAATTTTTAGGAGGCAAGAAATTCAAGTCGAATGAGGAGGCTGTTGTTGCTGTGCAAGAACAGGTCAACATGCAGTCAAAAGACTTCTACTCTTCTGGGATTAAGACGCTTCCTGAGCACTGGAACAAGTGGACTGCAGTGGAAGGAGACAACCTAGAAAAATAATGTGTAAGTCATTTCATTGTATTCAATAAAGTATAGCACATAAGTTTCTGTTTATATTTGTAATTTAGACCACTTTACAGGGATCTGATTTCACTTTGACATTATAGAGTCTTTTGATGTTTATCAGTATCAAAGACTTATTAAATCCACCATGATTCAATGTTTTGTAACAATAAAATATGAAAATGTCCAAGGGGATGAATTCTTTTTGTAGGCACTGTATGTTGAGTATTTTATTTAGCAGCTCACGCAAGTACAGCACAGCACATGTTCTGTCAATAGACACACAACATTGGGATGTGGTTAGGTTAGGGCTTATAGTCTTTGAATTAGAGACGGGAAAGTAATGTTTGTCTTATATGAAACAAATATCACTTTACTGAGATACTTAGCTTCGCTTAGTACCCTTTGGAAATGAACAGTGAGTTATACACTCGGCCAGTTGCGTTAACAGGAAACACATGTTAGGCTGGTGAAGTGGTGGTAAAACATCACACCAAAAAGCATGATGTTCATTTGCATTTGACAAATCCCACAGCATTTTGATTACAAATGGGTTCTGAATTGGAAAAAAATGTTAAAAATTAAAATGTTAAAGGCCACTTTAGAATTGCCAAACAACAGTACTTCAGAATGCAAAATAAATGCAAACCTCCCTAAAAAAATAACACATTTTGGCAAACTGCCATGTGTGCTGGATCAACTTCAGGGTAATTCATGGATTTTTCTCAATTTATGATTCATATATTCGTAGTTATAGCTGTAAAGTGAGTTTTGAAAGTGGAAATCAAAAAGAATTTAGACATTTAGGATAGCCTGTGTGGCTTAAAATCACAAAAAAACTCTAAAACAGATTTTCTCTTTCATGTAATTCCTGTTCTTATCGCAGCCTTGTATTTAATTATAATTATATTAAAACTCAAAACCATCTTCTGGTGCCTTATATATTATTCCAAAATGAGTGCTGGATTTTATTATCAGCTTTGCAAATGACCTTGATGCAACTGCACTCAACTAATCCAAAAATTAAGGCTGGAGAAAATGTGATTTTTATTATCCACATTAAATCTGTCCTGTAAGCCAGAAGAACAGACAGTTAGATATTACTCACACTCTTCATTTCTAAACTTCAAAGATTAAAAGACCGTGATCTTCACTAGCGGTCAGATCAAGAGGTTTGATGTTCTTTTGTTTAATGTAATAAAAATAGATATAAAGAACAACTGATACATTTTTTTAGTTGTTTCCCTTTCTGCAAAAGTTTACAGTTTGGTTGGCCTAACGACTAGGGAATATACCCTAAGTATGGGCTAACCCAGGGGTCCTCAATCACAATCCTGGAGGGCCGCAGTGGCTGCAGGTTTTTATTCCAACTAGTTTGCTAATTAGAAGACAGTCCATGCTGATAATGAAACTTGGTATTGAACTTTTTGGCTAGTTAATGCTTGCATTCATCCAAGAGAAATTTGAATTGCACTGTAGAGTTTCCTTCTGTGAGAACATTATCCATTTGTTTTGTGGACCAGAATAGATTTAAACTTAATGGTCCTTCCAATTCCCCTCTCAATCATTTCTAAACATTTTTTTATCACAGATACTTCATGGTAAGCACGTTAGCTGGAGAGCTACTGGATTATTGGTTCTCTGCATCTCACTATTAACTAATGTCTGATTAAGAAAATAGGCAACAATTAAAACTTAAATCTAAAATAGGCAATTAAGGGTTGTGAATGGTAACAGGCAAGAGAGCTAAAGCCCAAACACCATATTGCTATAGTAGTAAATAAAAGGGTTCTAATTAAGAAATTGGTTAAAGTGAAAAGCTGCAGCCATAGAAGACCTCCAGGACTGTAATTGAGGACCTCTGAGCTACAAAGTAACTAAAATTTGTCTTTGATGAATGAAGCCACTAACAAGGCATAGAGTTAAACACCAAGATTCATTATCAGCAAGGACTGAGTTCTAATTAGGACACTGGCTGCAATGAAAACCCGTAGCCCTCCAGGACCGTGATTGAGGACGCCTGGGCTAACCAGTTCAATTCCTGCATGATATTCCACTGGCTAAAGTGTTGGACTGTAAAGAAAAACTGTGGAATTCTTTGTCACTCTCTTTCTCCATCTGTTGCCTGCAGGCTACATGTTGGACTGTAAACTACAAGACTGGAATCACAACAATAAATAAATAGAATAAAAATATTCAAGTAAATCTGCATTTTGCTAATTGAATTTGGTGAGAAAACATGTACCTTAAAGGGAAACTTATTAGACTAGCTTTACACATAAAGCTAGCAGTAAAAAAAATATAAGGTGTCATCATGGATTCACAACGAAACGTCACTGCTACATTACATGCACTAGGTTGCAAAAAAATTGTTTTGTCCATTAAGAAACAAAGGACAAGTTAGTCCTT
This sequence comes from Erpetoichthys calabaricus, assembly GCF_900747795.2. NCBI lineage: Eukaryota > Metazoa > Chordata > Cladistia > Polypteriformes > Polypteridae > Erpetoichthys > Erpetoichthys calabaricus. The sequence continues at coordinate 27,694,646 of NC_041397.2, forward strand.
TTCTGCCACTGCATGGTGCTGTGAAGATGATGTACTGTATGCTTTAGTTTTTAGCTGACTAGACAGGAACTCACTACCATCTGAGCTTAGAAATATTGAATCATTTTCATTTTTCAAATCTAAACTTAATATTCATTTGTTTAAGACTGCTTTTTCTCTTTGATTACAATTGCTCTGTCTGATTTTAATTTTTGTATTTTAGTTTTGTTTATAATGTGTGTTTTATCTGTTGTTCGGTGTCCTTGAGTGTTTAGAAAGGCACCTACAAATAAATAAAATGTATTATTATTATAGTACTTTTAATGGCGCTCTTGTTAAACTGGCCAAACAGAGAGCAGTTTCTGATTACAATAAACATGTCTACAGACAAAAGCCTCCTAAAAAAACCTTATTAAACATATAAATGTGTGCCGCATGTGCAACAAGTACATGTATGTGTTTATAGCAAACATAAACTGCTGTGAGGAAAAAACCTTTTTGTAAAATCTACCCTCTATATATAAAATCCTAAGCTTAAAAGTGAAACAATTTTGTGCAACAATTTTATGTGACGTTTTTATGTCATGCTTTAAATCGGGTTTATTTTAAAACCTACAGATATATGTTTTGTATCATTCTTTTCAGAATTTATTGAACTTTAATGTGATGTTGTTAGATTTTCAGATTCTTATTCTGTTTTTAAATTATAAACTAAAAAATATCAAGAACTGACATCCCACAAGATGAGATTTAACCAAGAGTGTCAAGAGATTTAACCACGCCCGAGGCCGGAAATGAAATACAAAGAGTAGGACAGCTGCTGTACAGGCTTTTAAATGTTCGAAGTGCTGCGCAACATGGAGATCACACGGCATGGCAGCAGCAGCAATCCAGCAGCTGATCCAGCAAAGAGGAGGTAAAAAAAACTGTATTTGTTTCCCATTGTATCATCGTTTATATATCCCATTTTCTTAGGAATTGTTACATATGCATAATAGAACAAATTATTTTACATTAACAGTGAGTAATTAACCATAGTAAAAAATAGTAAAACGTAATAAATTGAAAGAAAATTGTGTTTCATGTTGCGTTAGACGTATTCATTGTGTTATACATTTTCGTTCTGTTTGGCTTTGAAATTAACATGCAAATACTTTTTAACAACCAATCTTTTACTGTAAAACTTTTTTTTACAGTAAAAAAATAATTTTTTGAATTAACTTTTCGTCAATATCGCATTGAATTTTATACTTACATCCAAATGTATAACTGCCCATGAGTGAATATCATTTCTTTCTCTGTAATAAATAGACCAATTTTTCCGAATGTTTGTCCCTGTGATTTGTTAATTTTCATAGCAAAAGCTATTCTAATGGGAAACTGTAAATGTTTTAATACGAATGGCAAATCAAGATCTCCTTTGGTGTCTAATGTTATCCGCGGAAGATGTACTACATTACCTTTCTTGTCGCCTGTTAAAATTTTACGTCAGAATTGTTTGACCAATTTTGAATACAGCTAATCTTGTCATATTGCATAGCCCATCACTCAGACATAAATTACACAATAACATTATGATACATCCTTCTTTCAACAGTAATGTGTTACGTGAACGTCCCCTTGGAATAGTCCAGTTGCTCAGGTCCTCAACAGTTAGGATCCTGAAAGCTGAATCACCCTCAGGGAAACGAGCCACATGGCGATAGTGCTGTAACTGACGCTCCTTCACAATGCAGGTAATGTGCCTCATTCGGGACAAAGTCAAACCAGTGGTAGTATTTAATAATGTTTGTGGACCAGAAGTATTTATGGCTAGATATTGTGTTCGACGCTGACCTCCTATAATTGCTTTTTATGACATTCGATAGGTAAGGTGAGCTTATTGCAACCCCATGTCAGTAAAGTAAAATACAGTGTAAAGATGATGGAAAAAAGAAATTCTATAAAGTAATAAGTTACATTAAACATGATTTTTATGTTACAGAGCTCAAATGATTATGCACTTGTGTTATATTAAGTAAACACTGATATGCTGGCAGGTAGCTGCAGACTATATGACATTTATAAGAATTCACACTTATATTATATTTTATTTATTTATTTATTTTACTCATCTTGATTATACATATAGGGTGCAGAAACAAGATATTACTGATTTTTTTTTGTCTGTGATTATGAAATGTATAAACGTTACTTTCAATGAAAATAAATTTAAAAATAAGGTTTTAGCTGCTAAAATATACTTTATTAGTTACTAGCCAGAGTACATATCAAAGACAGGTAATAGAATGATTAAATAATATTTGCTATCTCTTACCTTGCGTGAAACTTTTGTGAATGTCCTCTGTATCTGAGTGTATGAATGTTAACCAGCACTGCTTCCCAGATTCTGTCATTATTTTCGAGACGCCTTTGTGTCTGGTTTTATACTTGCTGTCTTTGAAGGCGACCCTGTCAGCATCATACGTCTTTACTCCCTCATCCCTGCATTTCACACTCTAACTTCCTCTTTCTTTGCATCACCAAAGCCAAACTGACCAATCAGAATGCTCAGAGAGATTGAACACCCTTGTGTTTTATTATATAGTAGATACATCTATTTTATGAGGGTCAAAAAGCACATTGCATATTACATTTGACACATATACTGTAAATCAGGTACTTTAACGGGAGTGGAAGTTATAAACTTCTATGAGGCTTTACATTTCTTGGTTATTTTGATATGTAAGTAAATGCTTGTAGTATGAATATTTTTATCAGTATTGTGAATTATTAAGTGTAATTGCTGTCTTTCTGTATTAGTAAAACACCTTAAACTTTAAGCTAAGTTGTGAAATAGCTTATTTTCATCGCATACTATTGAAATATATACTTAAATTTTTTTTATCTCTTAAATAGGGCTCTTATATGTGATGTATATGCATATATATATGTGTGTGTGTATTTATTGTGTTGTAGATTTAATTTGAAATGGATAAATTTTTATATTCAATACCTGATCATGAGAAAGTGAAAATATGTTTTCAGAAAGGTCTACAAATTTATTAAAAATCAAAAACTATAATCTCTCTTTTATACATATAAGTATTCAGACCCTTTGCTTAGGTACACCAGATTGTGGTCAAGTACATCCTGTTTGCTTTAATTCTCCTTGAGATGTGTCTACAGCTTGATTGGAGTCCACCTCTGGCAAATTAATTTAATTAGACATTGTTTAGAAAGGTACATATCTGTGTATATAAGGTCCACAATTCACACTACATGTCAGGACAAAAAAATGAGCCATGAAGTCCAAGCAACTCTCTGTAGGCCTATAGGGGTGCTGCTCAGCAGCAGGGACAAAGAGTGTGTTCAGAACTGAGGGAAAGATGAATGCAACTAAATACAGAGAGATCCTTAAAGAAAACCTGTCTCCACAATGCATGTGATCTCAGTGTGGGGTGATGGTTCACTTTCAGTGCAGCAATGACCTGAAGCATACAGTCGAGTTAGGGCTGGAGAGGCTTCAGGACAAGTCTCTGACTGTCATTAAGTAGCTTAGTCAAAGTCCAGACCGATTTTGATGGAGCAGGAGAAGATCTGCCAAGAAGACTGCCCAAATCTACGTGTGCAAACCTTGTAGAGACTTACACAAGACAACTCAAAGCTATAATTGCTGCCAAAGAGGCTTCTTCAACGTACTGATTTAATGGTCTGAATTCTTATATTAATGAGTGATTTCAGTTTTTGACTTTTACTAAATTTGCAGACCTTTCTGAAAATATATTTTTCATGTTGCCATTTTACTGTAGATAACTGAGTATAGATTGGTAGGTAAAAACTGCAAATTTAACAATTTCAACAATTAACAAAGTCTTCAATACAATTAACTGTGCAGAAACTAAAGTTATCTAAATACCTTCTGAATCGACTGTACATATATTAATACAATAAAGCAGCAGGCCAATGCAGCGCTTATAGCTTCTGGTCACAATTATAGTTTCCTGGGTAGGAATCACACACCTGATTAGCCTGCATGTTCTCTCTGACTCTGTGGGTTTCTCTAACTAGCACTCCCTTTGTCTATCGAGATCATCAAAGATGTGTTTGTTAAGTTATTTGGTAATTCTAAAGTGGTCTTATGTATATGTGAGACTGCTGCCCAGATCACAAATGATCTGAATTTGAAGTTATTCTATGTCACATTATATAATGTAATTTCAACCATACCTATATAGATAGTCTTACTGTTTTAATGATATGCTTGTATGGATAAATACATAAATAGAATATAATCTGACAAAAGACAAACCAATTTTAAACCACTGCTCTGACTTAAGGATTGTGACCTACATACTGTGAATGCTAAAGTGTGTGCAAAAACATCAGAAAAACAAGTGCCAAACTATTATGTAAAATGAAGATCATAAAAAAGATTCGAAAACAAAACGAAGCTGTGTTTTGATCTGCTGAAAGAGCTAAACCAACCACATGGCCTGTGCAGCCTCTTCTTATTATTACTACTTCGAAAGACCTGCTCAGCAGGACTCTGTTTATGTCTCAAAGGTCATTTCAGTGTAGCAGTAAGTAAGCTGTACAGAATGCAGTGTTGCGTGTAGAAGAAGTAAACTTTGAATCGAGCCGTCAGTGTTTTTGATTTTGCGTTTTCTTAGAGTGTTTGCAATCCAAACATATGCCTATCTGTAACTTTATTGGACCCTTCAAAAGACTGAGTAGACGCCTCAGGATGTTTGCAATTCCTAATTAGTACAGTATATCACAGGTTCTTTGCATCTGTACAAACACAGTTTTTATGAACAATATTTTTTGCATTTTATTTTGTACTATAAGTGGATCTAACCAGGAGATCAGGAAAAGCAGGAATCAATTAGGAGCAAATTGGGTCCCACTCAAGCACACACCAACATTAGGCCAGTTTATGATGACCAGTTACCCAGATGAGCACATCTTTAGGATGTGTAAGAAAACTCAAACAAGACATGGCAAAAACATCCAAACACTGCATTGTGCCTGAGACAGGGAAAGAACACAGATAACTGGAGTACATTTAAATTATAGTTCTTCCATCATGATATACATAATCTCACATGCATGCGCTTGGGAGATAGTCTAAGGCACAGGTGTCAAATTCTAGTCCTGGCTGCAGGTTTTCATTCTAACCATCTTCTTCATTAGAGATCCGTTTTTGATGCTAATTAATTCATTTTTCTTTAGTTTTAATTAACTTGACTCAGGCCCCTTAGTTGTTTCTTTTTCCTAAATTAGCATCCAAACAATAATGAACTACAAAACAAGCCGCCACATGACCATCTCACCCGTGCCCAACACACAATATCTGAAAATAAAGAAAGGCGATGGTCTTGGTAAGGTTGATCTCTCAGGTCACCAAAACATTTTTTAGAAAAAACAGAAAATTAACACTTTTGGAAATGTCTGCTGTGGCAGAATTAGAGCACCAACAAGCTATGGAATTAAATAATGGGTTTAATTAACAGCAAGAATTGGCTTCTCATTAAGAGATTGGTTGGAGTGAAATTGGTTGCAGTTCTGAAATTCCAATTTAGCTGGTCATCTGTTGGCTCATTTCACATCTCATTTCTGTTTGGCTCTCACTTAATGAAGAAAAGAATCAATTCAGAGGACTGAATCCTTAAAAACATGGCTATTAAAATGAAGAGAAAAGAAGTTAATTAGCAGTGAAAACTGGTCACTGGGTAGGAAAAGGGTTAGAATGAAAACCTGCTGCCACTGCGACCCTCCAGGCCTGGAGTTCGACACCCCTGGTCTAAGGACTTAACTGGAAGTAAGGTACAGAGACATGGGTTGAAGAACGGCACAAACACCTTTTTTAGCTCTTCCAGAGACCACCGGAAGAAAAATCCAATTAGGACTCCACCTACTTCCACCTCTTTGTCACCTCACTTCTGCCTGAGATCCCACCCCTTCCTATTTCCCTCCTATGTAAACCCAAGCTTTCATTTTGTTAGCAGTCAAGATTTTGCCTCAGTCTTATGTGACTACTCATTTTGTTCGTAAAGATTGCTTTCAGAGTATACAGGGTGGATTCCCCAACCCTTTAGAGTGGTTCTCTTGTTTGTTTTTTCACAATAAATTATACACGCTAACAATGTCCCAAATTAGGGTCTCCCAAAAATCCCCAAAGGAGGATTGAAAGAACGTTTAACAGCCTGTGGTATAGCAGGTCCACAACTTCAAAAGAATGGGCAGTTTTAAATAATCCATACACCTGTGTCAGTCTCTGTGGGTGCGATCGCCCGACCGCAGGGAGTTAATGAGGTAATTGGGGCGAGTCGCACCTGCGCGTGAGGGTGCGATCATTCTCAATTGCTTCATCGGCTTCCTGTGGTGCGTGATTAAGACGCTGTGCCCACAGAGCCATATAAGTACATTCTGGCACAGGGGAAGAAGGAGATCAAGATAAAAAAGAAGAGGTAAAAATGGTAATAGAATGAAATTGTTGAAAGGGAAAAAGACGATTAAAGAGCAGTCTCAGGAGGACCGTCTGGCCACCTAGAGGAAGTAAAGGTAGCACGAGCTGGGTCCTCATAAAGAGCCGTAGGCTGGAGCACTCTAGGGGCTGGTTCACCCCACTGAATAATGGTGTTGAGTGTGGCGAGCATGGCGGATGACCTCCCTATGGATCTGAGGTACGACTACAGGTGTGTGAAGGAAGATGGGAGGAGAGACGACCTCGAATGGTCTGGCAAATCGGTTTGGAGGTAGCGAAGATGGGGTTCAGAGAAATGAAGTTCGTGGCTGCTGAGTCTCCACTGGCTGCGTCAGTGATGGGTGAGCCAGGAAGATGAAGAAGGAGGTGGGCTGAGATTGGGAGGAGCCAGTAACTGCATTTTAACCTCTGGTTTTAATGGATTTATTTATTGTTTTATTTATCCCCACTTTTCACTTGGTTTTTATGGTTTATTCATGGATATTTTTGAATCACGGTACTATTTATTAGGACACTGTTTTGTTTTTTTATTCTTTTTAATAAAAGCACCTTTGCACTTGTCCCCATTAGTCAACTCAGTTTGGTCATAACCATTGACAGTGTTGGGTTCGAGAGTCTCCCAAATGTGAAGAGAGAGTCTAGAGTGGACCCGCATTGTCACACAGCCAGGTAAGTTGTGGGGAGTCATCAGCTTTTATTTTTAGCTGAACTTACTGCATGAAGATTCAGGTGTAAGTTGAACACATACTACTCAGCCATATACAGTAGTATCAGGCTTTGGCATTTATAGATACTGTAGTTTACTCTTTAGAACAGTGTTTCTAAAATTTTGGGTCACAAGACATCTGTAATTGAGTCACACTAAATAATGAATTACAATTGAAGTGAATGAAAAAGGGCTGCGAATGTTGTGTGTTAAGCCCTGCTATGGGTCGCTGCTTGCATGGCTGAAACAAACCCCCTGGAAGACAATCGGAAGCGATTTTCCAAGAGTGATCCCAGAAGGATGATTGTCAGAACAGCATAATGATCAGCTACTGTTCCACTACAGTTATGAGTTGTGAACACGAGCAATAAGTAAAACTGGGTCACAAGAAAAAACAAGTTTAAGAACCACTCCTTTACGCGATGAACCCTGAGTGAAAGGTCGTGGTTATTGTCTCTCCATATAGAGTTGTGTGGTGGCTCTGAGGCTAGAGATCTGCACTGGCAATCGAAAGGTTGCCGGTTCGAATCCCGTCAATGCCAATAGGGACTCTGCTCTGTTGGGCCCTTAAGCAAGGCCCTTAACCTGCAATTGCTGAGCGCTTTGAGTAGTGAGAAAAGCGCTATATTAAAAAAAAAAAAATTATAATATTTTACTACCTAAATTTCTTAATATCAGTGGAGTCTTTTCATTTTATAGATAGTCACCTGACATTACAACCATTATAATAATGCTAAGGCACTCTATTTTGGCCACATAAAATTCAGTGGTTTGAGTGTGTGGGCAGATATTATCTAGTGCACCATCCATGGCTGTTTTAGTTTAATGCCAATGATGCTGTGGTGAGCTCTGATTCCTGCCACCTTGCTACCCTGAACTGGATCTTGATCAGGCTTGATAACTGATGTAGGGATAAATAATGCGAGTAAGAAAACACAAAAGGAAGTGTGGCCTAATGACCAAGGCCCTGAACTGTAAACCGCAAAGCTGTAGATTCCAATCTCATTATCCACTTTCTGTGACACTGAGCAAATTAGTGAACCAGTTAATGCACATTTTGTAAAAGCATGGAAAGACATTTCTGTAGTATATGAAAAGTGCTTTAGAATTATCCTCATTATCATCATCATGAGGTCAATGGCCATTGTCTGAGTTTATCCAGATTAGTCAGTTGCCCCTAAAATCTTTATCCTTCATTCTCCATATTTCAGATGTAAGACCCATTATTTTAATGCATCTGACACCACAGCATCTTTTCCTGCCTTGCTTTTGGTCTTAGTCTCTCCATTTCTTCACTTAATCATTCTGTGTTTCGCTCCATATACCAACAGGTATATCCTGTCCAGGATTTTAAATCACCTGTAGCTCGCAAGCCATTTGAACTATTGACCTGAAATTTGGTACACATATACTACGTGACGTCTACTATCCACTGTCGGGGATGATGATTGACCTCCAAGGTTATTCCTCTTTTTATTTTTATTTTATTATAGAATCAACTCTCGGCAGCAGCCAGTAGGGCGGCCGTGCAGCACATGTGTATAGGCGCCGTTCTCATCCCTACCACCTTTGCCATCACTTCCCCTACCTCTTCATATCTTAAATCATTCTTGAAGCAGATTGAAGACTTAAGTGCCAGCTTAAGTGAAAAATTAAGGAAAACATACTGAGTAATTACAATACAAACACTGACTTATTCAGTTTTAACGCAAAAAGATGCTGACGGAAGAAGAGAAGAAGCGGGATGCTAGGGTGGAGAAAAGAAAAGCTGCTCACAAAGCAGAAAGCGCATCAACCCCTGAGCAAACAAATGCTAAACGTACAGAGAAAGAGGATGAAAACTGAATGCTCAAGTCAAGTGTATTCACTGTATGTTATCATGCAGTGCGCCGTTACTGGTTGTTTAATATTGCATTATAAGAAGATTTTACATTTTATAGTATAACCTACTTCAAAATGTGAATATTTTGATTTATATATTTTCTTTCTAATTAATCAAATACACCAATTATTTTGATACAGACTGTCATTGCAATGTGACAGCTCATAGTGGAGCAACGAGAAAAACTGAAATGTTTGCATATGATACAGTATTTATTGATTTGGAGACGGATTATGGTAGAGTACCACATCAGGAGTTCTGGAGGTGCATGAGAAAGAAAGGAGTTCCAGAAAACTATGCGAGGATTGTCCAGAATATGTTTGGAGAATGAGGACCTTGATTAAAAGTAGTATTAGGATAACAGACAAAATCCCAGTTGGAGAAGGTCTGCATCAAGGATTTTCTTTAATTCCTGTGCTGAGTCATGAGATAAAAGACCAGTGCCCCCTCAATGTAGGCTTTTTGCTGATGACATTGTGTTGTGTAGCACCAGAAAAGTGCAAGTGGAGAGGTAGTTGGAAGAAAGGAGAAGGACTTTGGAAGATAGAGGATTAAAGATAAATAGGAAGAAGGCAGAGTATATGAGTTTTAATGATCAGGATTCAGAAGTTAGCCTGCAGGGATGTCTATTGAGGAGAGTGGTTTAAATATCTAGGATCAGTGGTAGCTCAAGATGGAAAAATAGATGCAGAGATAACCTATAGAGTGCAGTGTGGATGGAACAATTGGAAGAAGGTATCAGGAGTATTGTGTGATTGAAGAATTATGGTGCAAGTTAAAGGTAAAGCGTTTAAGACAGTGGAAAGACCTGCATTGTTGTATGGAGCTGAGACATGGGCAGTAAAGAGAGCACCACAGGAGAAAGATGTGGTAACAGAAAATGTTGAAACAGACTTGTGAGGTTACAAAAAGGACGGAATAAAAAGTTTGACAATCAGAGGTACATCAAAAGTGGGAACGATATCTAAGAAAGTACAGATTGGACATGTGATGAGGAGAAACAAAGAATATGCTGGCAAAAGAGTGATGGAAATGGAAGTACAGGGGAAGAGAAAGTGAGGAAGGCCAAAGCAAAGTTGGATGGATAAAGTAAAAGAAGCTCTGAAGAGAAATGGTTTGATTGGCAAGGAGGTGCAGGAACGAGCTTTTTGCAGAAGGCTGATCAAGCACATCAACCTCATCACAGAAGTAGGAAAAGATGAAGAAGAGGAAGAAGACTATAATAATCTCATTCATGCTTGTGTAGTATCCAAGTCAGTGAGTCGCCTTTATCTCTGAAAAGTTTTAAATTAATTTTTATAGAGTTATAAATGTACCTTTAAACATATGCTATATTTTGAGATTATTACTTATTGTTTTATTTTTCTTCCGGATTACATGACAAAATGTAAATTTATTAATAATGAGCTTCAACCATTATAAAAATATTACATGAAATGACAAAGGACATTACATAGATAATTAGCTTTTTTGATTCAATTTTTCTTAACAATAGAAATGGGAAATCATATTTTTCAGGGGTCAGAAGCAAAATTCTATCCATTGTCTGGAGATTTTGGCTGCAGTGCTTTTCTATAGATATAACCACCTGTTTACCATATGTACAAGGAAGTTAACAGCTAAGCATATGTTACATATTCCATTATTCAAATATTATTCAAATTCCCGTAAAGATAAATTTGGAAATTGCTCAGGCTCAGATATCTGGAAATAACTAACCGTACATGTCCACTAATCTTTAGCCATCTTTCTATAGAAAGCAGACCTTCAAAAACAATGATTTCACTCTATGAAGTACACAAGACATTTTTAATACATTTTTACAGGGTCTACTAAGACCTCAAATGAGGTCAGAATTTTTTGCACATAATTGTATCTCATGGTTCATGTCATATTTTTCACCAAGTTTAAATTAAAGAGTTGTGTGTTACCACGATTATAAAATAATGCAACATTCTCAAACTGGCTCAATCCAGTTCATGGTTACTTTGGGCTGAAATCTATCTTAGCACTTTGAAGGCAAAGCGGTCCATCACAAGACAAGTACACACACACACAGGTCTAATTTAAAATCAAAAATGACCCAAACACCCGCATGTTTGAGATATACACGGAGGAAAACTCACACAGACGCAGGGAAAATGTGCAAACTGCACAGAAATAATGTTTGCTTACAGTATTCAAGCCCAGGACACTGGTTTCATTAGGCAGAAGTGCTAACCACAGAGTCTGACAATCCCTGTTATTTTGCTTTTATTTAATTAACCATCACTAAACTAAACTATGGTTAGCATTAGCAGCCTCCCTAACAGAGGCAAAGTGAGGCACTGTAAGCATGTTTTTAGTTTACTTTATGACAATTTCTCATTTAACCTCTTAGAATCATCTATCATTAAAAGAGGTACCACCCTTGTGATGCAGATATTCATTTCTGCTGGGTGACTGCTTAAGAAATGTCAGACAGAACTGATCCTTCAACTTCAAGTTGACCAGTCCATTACAATACATTGTATGCATCAAAGATTGCTTGTTTCAACTTTAATAGCCTTGTAAGTGTCACAGTGATTAGGAACGTATTTAAATAGCATGCTGAGAAGAATTGATTTCTTTTTGAAAAAGATGTCCATCAGGATTTGTCACATTTGAGTGAGTAAGTTTAGTTTAGTTTGTTTTTTGTTTAATTTATTAGATAGATAGATAGATAGATAGACAGACAGACAGACAGACAGACAGACAGACAGACAGACAGACAGACAGACAGATAGATAGATAGATAGATAGATAGATAGATAGATAGATAGATAGATAGATAGATAGATAGAACTTTATTTGTCCCCAGGGGGAAATTTGGCTTTTTTCAGAAGCTCTTTAAATAAATCATCTTCTTCTTCTTCTTGTTTCCATTTTTATGTGAGGTTTATATGCTTGATGATTCTTCTCCAAACAACTTGGTCCTGCACCTCCTCCTCCGTTAAGCCTTTTTCCTTCATAACTTCTTTTACTTTATTAATCCACCTCCACTTTGGCCTCCCTTGCTTTCTCTTCTCCTGTACTTCCATTCCCATCACTCTTTTACCCACATATTCGTTGTCTCTCCTCATCACATGTCTATACCTCTTCATCCTACTTTCCTGTACTTTCTCTTCCACTTTTGATGTAACTCTGATTGTCTCATTTCTTATTATTGTACATTTTTGTAACACCACAATCCAATCAGTTTCAGAAAGAAGCTCTTTAAATAAATAAATAAAAAGATAAAGAGATAGATAAACACTATGGTCTAAACACACACCAGAATGACTAAAAAGGAAGAATATTTAAAACCAAAGAAAAGTAAACTTTTGACTTGCCAGTCCCAGTCCCAGTGTTGCATTATGCAGGCATATTATTGGTATATAGGAGCCCCATTTATGTTTCGTAACTCACTTCTGCTGAATAATTTGTTGGCTGAAAGTCCTCAGTGTTAGTGTGTCATGGAGAGGATATGCAGAATTGTTCTTAATGGCACTCAGTTTTGTTTTAATTCCCTCCTTTGATACAACCTCCATGGGGTCCAGAGATCCTGACCTTTTAATTAGCTTGTTGACTCGGTGGGCTTCTCTTGAAGTGATGTTACCAGCTCAGCACAACACAGAGTAGAAAATCACACTGTCCATCACAGAGTTGTTGGAGATGTGAAGGATGTCATTTCCCAAAGTAAAGGAATGTAGTCTCTTAAGAAAAAAGAGCCTGCTCTGCCCTTTGTTATATACAGTAGGTACATACAAGGGTGGACAAAAGTAGGTTTGCAGTCATTAGTATGGAAAAACACATGCAAGTCATGATTATTGCAATAGCTTTATTAACTCAATTATTGTGAATAATACAATAATTAATAAATAAATAATAATACAAGAATAAACTCTGTATTTCATGTACTCATAACATTAATCCTACTTTTGCCCACCTGTGTATATATAAATACATACATACAATTATATACAAATGCATACATACAATACATATAATATATACATATCACTGCTGCTGTTCCATTTTGCTATTATTTATGTACTGCTGCCTAATTAAAAGTTAGTCTCAAGTAAATTTAAGTGAACATTAAAAGTTCTTCGTCTCAACTGTGGAAGTCAAGCAGGGCTGACTGCCTGACAAATGGGTAACACTGGAGCACTAGCAACGTATTTAAGGAAATGCATATGAATGGTTCTTCATTTCAGCTGTGGAAGCTTGCTAGTAGTGATGGGTGGACAAAGCCAAGTGAAGCTACTGAGACTTCCTTTCTATGCACTTTGCACTTTTTGCACCATCCCCTTGCTTCATTGTTTGTGCCTCACTGCCTAGCTCATCGGTGACATTACCGACAGTGTCGGGTTCAGGGGCTCCCAAAAGCAAGATGGGAGCATGGAGCAGAACCTGCATTGTCACACCATCTCAGTATTTGGCTATCGCTGTCTGGAGTCTAGCGGAGCATACCATGGCCTTGACAACCTGGACATAACATATTAACAAGATGTAGTCTTTAAGAATTTACAGATCAGACATGGGCTCAAGTAATCAAAGGAATAAGGAAACACAGCATATCATTAATAAAAAAAAATAATAAATAGATACACTTCTCTGCAATAACCCAGAATCTGAAAGTGAAACAAAATTAAAATAAAAGCATGGCTGTTGGAGATTTCCTCCTATTGAACACTTCCAGTGTGATATGCAGCAGGGTGAACAAGCTAAAGGGCAAAACGAAAATAGTTATTCTTCCTTTTCTGCGATTTTTCCAATGGCAGGAAAAATCCCAAAGGATCAGAACTTAACATTAAATTATAATACTCCAAAGTAACCATTAAACATGGCAAACTTACCAGCAAAAGCACTGAATATCAAAAACGATGATTGAAAGTGTTTGATAAAGATGAGTTCTAGAAGTAGCATAGAGAAGAAAAGAATAAAGGTGTTCACTATCACATAACAAAGGAGAAAGCTTGAAGTGCATACAATGATCACTACAGAGCAGAATTCCTAGAACAAGTTATTGGCTTTCAATAATGTGACACTAGGGTGTTGTACCGTGTTAGCCATTATGAATGTAGAGAAAAGCCAAGCAAAATGACACCTTTTATTGGCTAACTAGAAAGATTACAATATGCAAGCTTTCGAGGCAACTCAGGCCCCTTCTTCAGGCAAGATGTAATCATTGCCTGAAGAAGGGGCCTGAGTTGCCTCGAAAGCTTGCATATTGTAATCTTTCTAGTTAGCCAATAAAAGGTGTCATTTTGCTTGGCTTTTCTCTACAATAATGTGACAATAACTCTTCAGGAGCAGTTAGAGGAAGGAGCTGGACAGAGTGGAAACAAGACACACACACTTATACCATTTATGAAGTCAATCATCCTAAATCAGACTTGGACTGCCCTTTACTCCCAAGGAGCTGAGACAGATGCAGATTTCTGAGTTTTCCAAAGCCAAATACCCCAACCTCGTGAGACCCACACAGGCCAAACATAAAAAGACCAAGAGAAATGTAGTTTGCCAGTAGAATTTAAAGGCTATAGACACTGCTGCTGCATGACAATCTTCATTACAAGAGGTTTCATCTGCCAAAAAGAAGCAAAAAAAAAAATAACACTGGTTGAGTAGCTCATCAAAGAAAGTACTTGGGGAATGCTGCTTAGGATAATGTCCTGAACTTGAATAACATTATGAATTTAAACAAAACGTAAATGAGGGGTGTGAAATGCTGCTGAAGAACATATTAGTTATATAATAGTCAGATGTACAGTGGTACTTATTGACATAACATGGTAGCTATCGACCTATAACCCCAAATCAAAAAAAGTTGCGATGGTATGAAAATGTATATAAAAAATAGAGTTTATCTTAAATTTACTTTGACTTTTATTTCATTGCAGACAGTATGAATCCAAGCTATTTCATGTTTTGTCTGGTCAACTTCATTTCATTTGTTAATATATGCCCATTTCTGCATTTCAGGCCTGCAAAACATTCCAAAAAAAGCTGAAACGGTAAAGCATTCACCAGTTTGTAATGTCGCCATTCCTTCGCACAACAATTTAAAGATGTTTTGGCCCTGAAGTAACCAAGTGATGAAGTGTTTTAGGTGTTATTTGTCTCATTCTCCCTGCAAACACATCTTAAGGTGTGCAACAGTACAGGGTCGTCATGGTCACATTTTTCGTGTCAGGTTTCTCCACATATTCTCTGTTGTGGACAGGTGAGGACTGCAGGCAGGCCAGTCCAGTACCCGGACCCTCTTCTTCCGCAGCCATGCCTTTGTAATGTGTGTGAAATATGGTTTTGCATTGTGTTGTTGAAAAATGCACAAATGTCCCTGGAAAAGATGTTGTCTTGAAGACAGCATGTGTTGCTCCATGTGAATTTCCCATTGGGATTAATAAAGTATCTATCTATCTATCTATCTATCTATCTATCTATCTATCTATCTATCTATCTATCTATCTATCTATCTATCTATCTATCTATCTATCTATCTATCTATCTATCTATCTAAAATCTCAATGTACTTTTCTGCATTAGTGCTGCCATCACAGAAGTATAAATGTCCTTTGCCAAGGACACTAACACAACCCCATACCATGACAGACCCTGCTGGCTTTTGGATTTGTTACTGATAACAGTCTAGATGGTCCTTTTCATCAATGGTGCAGAAACACACAGCATCCATTTCTTCCAAAAAATATCTAGAATACTGATTTGTCTGACCACAATACACGCTTGCACTGTGTGATGGTCCATCCCAGATGCCTCTGAGCCCAGAGAAGTCAACGCCTCTTCTGGAAATGGTTAACATAAGGCTTCTGTTTTGCACAGTAAAGTTTTAAGTGGTCTTTGTGAATGAAACTCCATATTGTAGATTCTGGTAAAGGTTTTCCAAAGCCGTTCAATGCCCATGTTGTTCTATTAGCTATTGATGAATGACGGTTCTTGATGAAATGCTGTCTGAGGTATTAGAGATTACAGGTGTTCAGATTAGGCTTGCACCCTTGCCCTTTACGCACTGAAACTCCTCCAGATTCCTTGAATCGTTTAATGATATTATGCACTGTAGAGGGAGAAATATGCAAATCGCTTCCAATCTTTCTTTAAGAAACATTGCTTTTAACATTTTAATAATTTTCTCACGCATTTGTTGACAAACTAGAGATCTTCTGGCCATCTTTGCTTCTCAAAGACTCTGCCTTTCATGGATACTGCTTTTGTACCAAATCATGATTACAATCATCTTTTGACAACACCTGTTTGAAATCACATCATTATTTGATTATTTTACCTCATTTCTGGCCCTAATTTGCCAGTTGATCCATGTCGGGTGTGTGTCTGTGTGAGTGAGAAGGTCCTGCAGTGCACTGGAACCCCATTACAGGCCTGTTCTTGACTTGTGCCCATTGCTGTTAGAATAGACTTCTGCTCTCTGTGTTTCTGAGAAGGTTATGTTCTTAATTTTGTGATGCCCTGCATTATATGGAGTATATCTTTAAACTGACATCTCAACAATCATTATACCTGAAATTAATATGTGATCAACTGAATTAGAGCTCTGTACTTTTAAAGTTGCTTGAGAAGACTCTTAAAAAAATGGAGCAAACAAATACAAAATATTGGATGCTTCAGTTCATTGATCCTTTCGAGGCCACATATGCACATTATGGACGAATAATTATGAATTATTACTTGCTGGACCCAAGTATTGTCTGCCACATATTTAGTGGCAATGGTCGGCACCATGAAAGATGCTTATCAATACTGCAGCTGCTGGTAAGTAAGGCAGGGTCAAGCATGGGTAATACGTGGGGCAAAAGAAATCTCTCAGTCCAAAAGTTTGTTTTAAAAGATTTAGTGAAAATTCAAAGCAAACAGTTCACACAAGTATGAAGAAAAAGGTTGTTACACACATAGAATAAAAGGCAAAAAAATTGACAAAAATGTTTAAACTTAGCTTTTCTTGTCAAACTTCAGTTGTTTCTATACTTACAGTAAAGATGCTTCGCTTTCAGTACGCTCTGTACATATAGCATTGCATGTTCAATAGAGCACAGTTTGAAACCGTGTGCCCTCCATGCCTTACTCTCGGCAAGGCAGGTCACTAACTGAGACTAATCTATAGTCAGAGAGTCAAGAAATAGTTAGAATATACCAATTCAATTCAGCCTGTTGGGGTTTGAAGAACCTTCCATGGACTATACACTAATATATAGTGTAACAATAGTGCTATATAGCACCCAACCCGGCACAGACTCACATGGAGGCATGTATTAAAACAAAACAAAAGTTTATTTTTCTTCAGCTGGAGGGCACGTCTTCCCCGTAATCCCTTCAGCCACAACACAGTCCCAAATAAAGCACAAAATAAATCACCAGTAACATAAACCAGCCCTTCTGGCACCACCACTCCTCCCTTGAAGCTTCATCCTCTCCTCCCGACTCTGGCTGTTGAGTGGTGGTGGCTGGCCCCTTTTATAGCCCACCTGGAAGTGTTCCAGGTGCTTGGCCACCTGGTTCCAATTGCACTTCTGGGTGGGACTGAAGATTTGTCCAGCTGGGTTGTGGAATCCATGCAGCACCCCCTGGTGGCCATCCCAGCTCCCAACCGGGCTGTGGAGGACTCCATCTCCCATGGAGCCCTACAGGAAACTGAGGCACCATCGTCAGCCAGGGAGGCTTCCACCAAGTGTCCCAGGGGAGGTATTGAGTAGTCCCTAGTTGCTACCCTGGAACATGTGTAGAAGGGGTGTCCCAGCCGGGCATGGGACCCAGCTGCCCGCCACAATAGGCAAACATTTAATATAACTTAAATAACTAGCAAATGGCTCTTACAAATACTCATTCACACTTTAACAAAATAAAAGCTGATGCTCTAACACTTTCACTATTCTTATTCCATTTGGCTAAATATAACTCCATACAAAATAAGCAGGGGATTATAAATGATAAAATCAATGTGGAACTTTGTTTTCTTTTGAAATCAGCGCTTGCTGCCAGATCAAACATTGCTTTGATTCCAAGACTTGCTGCCAAGTAATGATGTTGTTTTTATTCATATGCTCTGTGGTGCTGAATTTGGACTGTGTTTAGTTGGTTTACATTGAATATTTTTGATTATGTTAATACACATTTAATTGCAAAAAAGCCACACATAATTCATTCAGTTTTTCCTTTTTGTCTACCTTACCTGAGATGCTTACATGAATATTTTTTCTTCCAATTTGTTTATTCTGGAAAAGCTTAAACATTTCCTTTTTTATCTTGTTCAGCTCTTTTATTTTTTATTTTCAGGTGTCAAAACAGTGGTGGAGCCCATGGTTTAATCCAGGGGTGGGTAATGTCAGGTCTAGAGAGACACAGTGGCTGCAGGTTTTTGTTCCAAACCAGTTTCTTAATGAGAAGTCAAATATTGCTGATGAAGCACGTATTGCTGAAGTGACTTTTTGATGCTTCATTTTAGTGATCTTGCTTGTTAGGGTTCTCCACCCTTAATTGCTTATTTCAATCTTAAACAGCTGCATTCACTGTTTTAATGGCTCCTTCTTAGCAAAAAGATGTAAATGACAAAGCAGCCAACAGTTCTCCATCTACTTTGTTTCCATTTACATCTGTGTGTGTGTTCTTCATGCACTGTTTGATTTAATAAAACACTTAATAGAAAATGTGACAGACTGAAAATGATCCATTTCATGCTTCAAATCATTTGGATGATATCCTTGGAAAGGAAAAAATCTACGATATAAGAACCTTACATTGCAGCCATAAAATTAAATAAGGTCTGAGATTAGCAAGGATTTGTTTCTAATTAAGCAATTGGGTTGGAATGAAAATCTGTAGCCACTGCGGCCCTCCAGGACCGACATTGCCTACCCCTGGTTTAATCAAAATTGGAAATGCATGTAAATGGGCTGTCATAAGAATACATGCAGTACCAGTTGTGACCAAAGGCGGGAATTGCAGCACCCCAAACACAATGACAATTACACAGGTCACAGGTTCAATAAGTGATTTTGAACAAAATACTTCCACAAGTTATCCACAAGCATAAACTCAAGCACAATTCTGTCTTCTCTCTCTCTCTTTTTATTCCTGTAGGTGAGTGTTGTCCAGTCCCCAAAACTATGGACTTCCCTGGATAAAGTTGAGTGACTTCTTTTATTTCAGATATGGGAAAATACATAGTCCATTGGAAACGCTTCCAGGCTGAGTGGAAGTCCCCAAAAACAGGGATCACAAATCCCCACAGCACCCTCTAGTGGCACCCCTGGAAACCATCAAGGCTGCCCCATGGGACTATAGTTCCCAGCATGCCATGTGGGGGTAATTTAGCCCTGACTGGTTGTCTCCACCGGTCCTTCCATCATACTGGCCTCTGTGCCAGATATTATTCCTCGTTCCAACTCTGCTGGGACTCCAGCATACCCATTTACAGACTGACATCTTCTGCCAACTTCCCATAAACACTCTAGCTTTCATGAGAACATAAGAAATTTGACAAAGGAGAGGAGGCCATTCAGTCCATCAAGCCATTTTGCTTAGCTATTAACTAAGCTGTCCCATTATCTCATCCAGATTCTTCTTAAAGGATATGAAGGTGTTTGCTTCAACTCCATGTCTTGCTAGTTTGTCCCAATGTCCCACAACTCTGTGTAAAGAAGTGCTTCATGGCTTCAGATTTAAATGCACTTCCCCTTAATTTCCACTGATGTCCTTGAGTATGTGATTCACCCTTAAGCCAAAAGAATGTTGCTGGATCTACTTTATCAATGCTTTTGAGGATTTTGAAGACCTAGATTAGGTCCCCACGCAGTCTCGTCTGCTCAGACCAAACAGGGTTAGTTCTCTCAGTCTGTCAGAATAGGACATGTCCTTAAGTCCTGGGATACACTTGGTTGATCTCCTCTGCACAGCTTAAAGTGCTGCTATATCTTTCTTGTACCATGGTGATCAGAACTGCACACAATACTACAGATGTGGTCTTACATAGTTTGAGCGTAATGCCCCTTGACTTAAAAATGAACAGTTTTTATGGTATAACCTAACATTTTATTTGCCTTTTTAATTGCTTCTGTGCATTGCTTAGTCATTGAAAATGTTGTGTCAACATATACTCTTAAATCTTTTTCAGAGATTGCTTCCTGAGTGACATTGTCTCCAGGCTTGGCTTTTTGCCCACATGTAACACTTTGCACTTTTCTACATTAAACTGTATTTTCTGATGTTCACCCACTTCTGAAGGTTGTCCAGGTCTTTTTCATTCTTGCTGTCTCCTTAATGTCTGCCATCCCTCAAATTTTAGTGTCATTCATATAAATCAGAAAAAGTAACGCTCCAAAGACAGACTCCTGAGGGACTCCACTGATGACCTCACTCCATGTGGAGCATTCACTTCTTATCTGTACTCTTTTTCTCCTGCCACTTAACCAACCTCAGCAACACCATTCATGTCTCTTGTGACTCTTCCTAAGAAATCAGTAGACTGATTGGGTGGGTCATGAGGTCACTGGAAAGGGGTGTGTGGCGCTCCCGATATCTATGCAAAAGGATGAAGGTCCAAGTCTTTAGAGTCCTGGTGCTTCCTGTTTTGCTATATGGCTGCGAGACATGGACACTATCCAGTGACCTGAGATGAAGACTGGACTCCTTCGGTACTGTGTCTCTCCGGAAAATCCTTCGGTACTGGTGGTTTGACTTTGTGTCAAATGAGCGGTTGTTCATGGAGTTCTGAATGAGGCACATTACCTGCATTGTGAGGGAGCGGCAGTTACGGCACTGCGGCCATATGGTGCATTTCCCTGAGGGTGATCCGCCTTGCAGGATCCTCATTGTTGAGGACCCGAGCGGCTGGACCAGGCCAAGGGAACACCCACATAACACCTGGCTGCGGAAGTTAGATGGTCCGTCCTCCTTTGACAACCAGGATTATAAGCTATTTTGTCATGTGGTGGGTACCGTAACATACTTTTCCAGTGCATGCTCCCCAACCTGACCTGACCTGACCTGTTAACCAACAAGAGATCCAGTTTTGTAGGTTACCTCTGAAGCCCACAGCTTCTAGTTTCTGTTGTTAAATTAAGACTACTTTGGCAATGTGAAACAGATACTGTAGATGGGTATTGACATAGTAGTACTAAATATCTGAGATGGTATTATAACCTGGAGTCTTATTTTATTATTAAAAAAGTTCAGAAAATTTGTGCAGATGAAGTTGATAGGAATATTGTACTGTAGTTCACATTTCCCATGTTTTACTGTTCTAAATAATACACAAGAGGGTTTTTTGTTATCATCAATTAATCTGAGTGAGCCAGAAAAAGAGCATTTTATAACTTTTAACACCATCAGTTTATTTTATTCTGTAATTTCCTTGCTCCCCGTCTACACCCCAGTTTTAGCAATTTTCTTTGTTCTCTGATCCCTTTTATTTTGAGAGGCGCTATTGTGTCTGAGGCTTTTTTTTTGAAAGCACATTATAGTCGTCTATCAACCCATCTAAATAAAGTATGCTGTCCAGAAATAAACTTGAGATTCTCACAACATCCATAAATTTCGATAAAGTGTTGTAATCTAGATGTCGCACTGTTCTCATTTTAGCCTGTGCTTGTATTGTTAAGGGCAGGAACAAATCACATTCAACTATGAAGTGTTACAAAATTTTACTTTATCTTTAAATGGTTACATTTTTTACTTATGTTAGGGGGCACAAAATCAGTTCCCTGCTGTTGTTCAGTGCTGAGTGTGGCTTATTAATTTGGCAGAAGGAGAAACAGTACAAGCATAAGTCAACATCTACTAACCCCAAAGTCTGGCTCTATGTCTTAGTAATAGTTATGGCAAAAGAGATAACTGGGAATTGGTGGTGTTACAGCTGGCATTAAGGGAATTCAGGAGACAAATATTAATCTCCATTGAATGCATCACTTAACATAACCGTTACAGCAATCATACTTAGAGAGCACTTTAAACATAAAGCTGTATTTATTAGACCATTTTGGCAGAGTTAAGATGTTTCAATTCTGAGGCCAATGTCCGTCTCCCACCATTTTTGACCTGCATAGTGGTCTTTATTTCCCATTTAATTTCAGCTGAGTAATAAAGCCCAGTACTGTTCTTATTATTCTGCAACATTTCAGCCATTTGATCATTTTAGGTGAAAACATTAGCTTTAATTATATTCTTGCTCACTATGAATAATTTATGAACACTTTATACTTTTATCCCATATGGGTATGTGATAAAAACAGTTAATTTTTCATCCAGTAGATACATTTCCCATTTACTGGTAGTCCTCTGTGTGCTCATGTTTCCTGCTTTGTGGCTAATGCTCCTGGGATGTGCTCCAGTCCCCTGCAACCCTGAACTGGATTAAGTGCATTTCAACAATTTTATATTATGTCAAGCTAGAATTATATTTTATTTTATCACATATCATTATATCTGGGCGGCACGGTGGCGCAGTGGGTAGCGTTGCTGCCTCGCAGTTGGGAGACCTGGGGACCTGTTTTCGCTTCCCGGGTCCTCCCTGCGTGGAGTTTGCATGTTCTCCCCGTGTCTGCGTGGGTTTCCTCCGGGCGATCCGGTTTCCTCCCACAGTCCAAAGACATGCAGGTTAGGTGGATTGGCAATTCTAAATTGGCCCTAGTGTGTGCTTGGTGTGTGGGTGTATTTGTGTGTGTCCTGCGGTGGGTTGGCACCCTGCCCAGGATTGGTTCCTGCCTTGTGCCCTGTGTTGGCTGGGATTGGCTCCAGCAGACCCCCGTGACCCTGTGTTCGGATTCAGCGGGTTGGAAAATGGATGGATGGATCATTATATCTCTTGATGAATAAAAAACTCTGTCTTGGATGACAGGTCAGTCTTGACATATAGTCTCCTCTTTTAATAAAATAATGAACAGGCATGCATCAACATGTAACCTGAGCTTTGTTTTTGCCTTAAATTCTGGGCTAATTTTTGAACTTAGACTTATTAAAATCCTGCTGCCTGTTTGACTGGCGCAAAGACAGTTACAAAACATAGCTGTCCTCTGTGCTGCCTCGGCTGACATCGATTTCTACTGTTGTCAAAATTTCCAATTGGATACCATCTTTCTTTCTAATCCATCACCTGATGATGATGAACCGGTTTTAACATGATGTCTCCATTATATGTGATTTCTTATCATGTCAACAGCAGCTCTCAAACTCAGTCTGTCTCAATTCACTTACATCAACAATCTACTTCTTCCTCTGTCTTCCTTTACTCCTACCTCCTTCCACATAGCTGTACGATGCTTTAGATGGTAGTTGCTTCTCCTTCATTCTTGTTACATGCTCAAATCAAACAAGTCTTCTTTCTTTGCTCTTATCAATTAATGTTCTTTTCTGCTTTAGCATTTCTATTATCACTCCACTTCATAATTTATCCCTTTTGATTTCACATATATTCTTCTCAACCAATACAGTTCTTTGATAAATATTTTATTCCAAAGACATCAGCACTCTGATCCATATAGTACCACCAGGATTTCAAGTGTTTCATAGAGTTAATTTTTGCTTGTTAGATATATTGTTTGTTTGGTAAATCTTGCTCAGTTTTCCAAATGCATCTGAAGCTAATCCTGTGCTTCACATCCTTTATTGTATGTCCATCTTCACTTACTAATCCTTCCAGATGCACAAATTCATTTAGTTGTTCTGTATCTTGTTCAATGTTTATGTTTAATCCAATTCATGTTTTCCAGTAGTCATCAACGGATGTCAGATTATCTGCCAATTCACTGATTTTGGTATTATCTGCAATCTTAATCAGCTTGTTACTTATATTCCTATCCAAATCATATTATATATAACTAGTCATTTAGCCCGTTACAATAACGGGCGCTAGAACAGTAGTGGATAAACATTAGTAGGAACAGTCTATATTAAATGGCAAGGGACTTTGACCTCATTCTTTTTGTTGGTCGTATTTTTCTTTCTTTCAGCCTTTCTTTTGTTGATGTTTACTTGCTGAGCTGACCGTTCTACGTGGACTGCCACCGTGTATTGTGTGTCTTTAATTTTCTGTGACAGTAATACTGTCTTGTACGGCTCTATTCAATAAGGGCGCGCACAAAATGGTGAGCTTCAAAAGGGCGACCTCAATTGAGCGTGGCGAATAAAGGCGTTCGTAGATAATTTAGTTCAAATGGCTCTGGAATATGTGAAGAGCAACAGGTGCAGATCTTTATTTACGCGCGCCTTTATTCGCTGCGCCCAATTGAGGTCGCCCTTTTGAGGCTCGCCTTTTTGTGCGCGCCCTTATTGAAGGATACCGTCTTGTACGTCCGCTGGCTTGTACATCCGTAATATACCTTTAATTTTCTCTGCCGGTAATACAGGCGTGCGCGTCGGTAATATGCCTTTAATCTCCTCTGACAGTAATACTGGCTTGTATGAGGCTGTAATATGCGTCACTGTATTGTGTACCTTTAATTTCCTCTCGCAGTAATACTGGTTTGTATTTCCGTAAAACGCCTCTAACTTTCTCTGACAGTAATATCGCGCATCGCACCGTGCCCCTCGCACGCGCACTTCACCAGAAGCCCCGCGCATGCGCACTTCATTAGAAGACACCCACACACGGACACCTGGACACACATAGGGATTTTATATATATAGATAAACGTGCGTGGAAGTGTGTCTGTCTGTCTGCATTAAGGCTACAGCATGAGGCAAAACGAAATCACTGAGGAAAGAGCCGCTAATGCACAACCGATGCGATTGATTGATTGAAGTGCCAGAATCCAGAGAATTGTGGACTTCAGAAAATCACATCCTGCCAACATCTCACTCAGCATCAATGGTTTAGATGTTGAGACTGTTAGGAGTACCAAGTTCCTCGGTGTGCACATAACTGAGGAACTTTTGTGGATGCATAACACCTCATCACTAATCAAGAAAGCCCAGCAGACTACACTTCCTGAGGCGGCTGAAACGAGCAAGTCTTCCTCCTTCCATCCTCCCCATGTTCTACAGAGGCACCATTGAGAGTGTTCTGACTAGCTGCATCACGGTCTGGTATGGCATACCATACATTGCATCAATCTTGTCTTTGCTCAATGTGTTGTCTTGTTTGTGTTTTAATTTTAACTTTAACTTTAAATTTTAATTCTATTTTTAATTTAAATTTAATTTTTTATTTGCACTTCATGTTGTTACACTGTGGACCCTGAGCTTCGCAATTTTGTCTATCTGTATACTTGTACATGGTTGAGATGACAATAAAGTTCACTTTGACATTGACTTTGATAATGGAAGGATCAGGCGTACATGCTCACTGGGAGCAGGTCATTCGCCCACACGACAGGTGGCAGCATTCCTCTAGGTTGAACGAGTTTAAGACATCTGCAGGGTGGCAGAGGAGTTGGACTCTAGAAGTGTAGCCCTGTCAGGGTCTTTGGATACTGCCAGGGGAAGACTTCACCCATGATTTGCACTCAAGGTAGTGCACCTGATGCATTGTTCAGCTAATGGTAAGGCCTGTGGCTTTTGCACAAGAACTAACTTTTATCAATCTGTTTTTTAGTTTTTCCATTACTGCTTCCTGAAAATATGTACATTTTGTGAATTTTCCTTTGGAAAAGGAAGAGCAAGTTTTAATTCAATGAAAATTTTCCAGTAAAATTAAAGAATTTAGGGAAAAAAAAAACTGCAGTGCAGCTCACAACATTTTCAGCAGCAATATACATTTTTCCAAATACGGTATTTATGTCTGCTGCATGTGTTACTTTTACCACTAGTTATAAGATTGTATCTGGAATTTTAATGACTTTTCATCTGATAATCTATAATAACAGACCAAGCTTTAAAACCTTTCATATAAGCTGTTTAAATGTATATAATCTTACAAGAAATTTATGTGACTGTCTGATGCCAGCTGTATCTAATCACAGAAAGGCAACAACGCCCACAGTCATCTCTCAGTTCCAATGGGACATGTCACTACAGAAATTTGAGTAGTATGAAAGACCTATGTTCTGGATTTGCACTTGGTACAGTGTTTTTATTTTTCTCCCTTTCAAGTACTGCATGCAATTTCAAAATTATCTTTGTGTGTTTTGAACTTTAGCAATCGTTACTTTCAACTTGTGCTCTACGTTTCTTTATTTGTTCTCTCTGACTATCTAAACTGCATCAAGAATTGGATATCATTTATAAAAATATACAGACTAATTAAGCGGTTGAAATCTTTACCAATAGCATTACTTTTACATGAAAATTTTCACATAACAATAAAAAAAAAAACATGAGTACACATTGTTTAACCGATTTACTCAATGTTGTCTAATATGCAGGAATCAGCCTACAGACTTTGATGATTTATGCTCAGATTTTTCATTTTGCTGCCTGAACTTTCACCAGCACAGATCTGTACAAGCTGCAAAGCATATATACAGTAGGTAATACTTAATAACCTGGCATTTTAAAAATGTATTTAACCCTTTTTTAATTTTAATTTCATATTTCAGTATGAAAAAATTCTTACCCATGTGGTATTGCAGTTCCTAACTTTAATTCTCAGCCTTGTCGCTACATCTTATAAATTTGCATGTCCTTCCCAATTCTTTTCTCTGGATGCTTCCTTTTCATTTTGCTTCCACAACACACCTGCCTTATTGTAAGTGAAGACTTCATCCTGGTCCATAAGTAAATGCAGATAAATGCATGAGTGCATTAATGTACAAAAGCATTAATCAAACATGCTTGATGGACTGAATAGTCTCCTCTCGTTTGTCAGATTTCTTATGTTCTATAAGCAGGTGCCTTCTGTGAAATACAGGTTTTTCAGAAAGTGGATAAATGATGTTTAGTATAGTGGCTACCAATGGTGCAGTGAGCAACCCTAATGTCTCAGAGGTATCTGGGGACACGGGATTAGGGGTAGGATTAGGGTTAGCCATTGATTTCCTCACATATGCCAAGTGAGTGCGCTTTAGGTTTATTTGGTGATTCCAAACTGGACCAGTGTTCATGTTTGTGGTCATGATTTGAATTTTTTTCTTTGTTTTTTACATTACCTTCTCCTAAAAAATAATCTAAACTTCATCCTGGGGGAATTTTAAGTCAAAGAATCATGTGACCACATTTGTTTCTTAATTTTTTAAATTATTTTTATTATGGTAATATTTAAATTACTAGTCGTGCTACCCATCTATGATGAATTGAAATCTAAGTAATAAATGACTTCAGTGCTAATGTTTACAGTGCACCATGCAATTCATACGCTTCGGTTACGGGGTACATACCATTTGGTGTGGGGGACATAAAAGTAGTATTAATATTTGTGATGTGCCATCTATTAGAATGACAAATGAAATACATTTTATTATTAGAAATGTTTGCGATATGCTGTCTTTTGAAATGATAGAGACCCCGGTTGGATGTACACACAGTCACTTACATACAGTAGTTTTGATGGGTGGCTTTGTTGTTAGGCAGGACTCAGAAACCATCCTTTTACCAACTTGATGGCATGCAAACACCCTGCCGGATGAACCAAAGATTTAAAATTTTGATTCATCGGCCTGTGATATCTGTGCAGAAGCAGATGTGGGGGGTTGTAGGAGAAACACAGAAGTATTGGTTGTTGGTGTAGATGTTAATAAAGAAAAGATAGTTAAGCATTACACGTGTGTGAACCGCTATTTCTGATACAACAGTTTGGCGACGAGGATGGGATAGTTTGGTTTACCTCCTCCAGTTTCTGTCTTGCCTGTACCTCGTGAACCGCTAGTTCCCTGGAGACGCTAGTATCGTTTGTTCGAGACGTGACTGTTGGCGGGCAGGTTGAGACAACAACGTTAAAGGCGCTTCTTTTATAATGTTTGGGAGCAGAAGGACAGCGCATTTTTTCTACCTTGCAACCGACTGACAAGATTTTTGCAGCTGCGGTGGCATCAATGGATGGCCATTTCAGCCCAAGCCAAAGCATCCTTCTCAGCCATTTCCAGTTTCATCAGCATGCTCAGCAGCCGGGTGAGTCAATCACATAGTTTGTTTCAGCGTTGCGTGAGCTTCTGCAACACAGTAAGTTCAGGACACTACAAGACAAGTTAATAAAGGATTAACTGATTGAGAAAATGTCTTGTGAACAGCTGAGAGAGCGTTTATCATTGGAACCGGATACCATAACATTAAGTAAAGCCGTAGAGATGGGAAAACAAGTTGAAGCGATCGTGGTCGCGTCTAAATTGTCAGGCACAGCAACAGAACCACCTACTGACACTTCATTGCCAATGCCAGTGCAGGCTGTAAAGGATGCCACGCAGGTTCACCAACGGCATTGTGGAAACTGTGGCTCCCTCAGACATTTTACCAAAGCATGAGACTGTCCTGCTCTCGGCCAGCGCTGTAGAAATTGTCAAGAAATGAACCATTTTGCTCAATGGTGTTGCTCTGCTCCAAATCCACCCCCTTCTGAGACACCTTCATCTTCAGCAATAATTAACTCGGTGTCCAGACCAGGCATCCCTTTCAAAATGTGTGCCTGATATGTAAACGCCTTTACTCATTGATATGTTTGTTGAATAAAGTGACATATGAGAGGCACTTCTTATATGTCCCACTCCAACACACCTTAGTACCACTTGCAGGATATGGCAAATCAAACATACCAGTTCTGGGCACTGTTTGTCTTGCAGTACAGTATAAAGACCAAAGGACTTTTGATTTTACATTTTTTGTTACCACAATGTGTGCAAATCTAATGGGTTTGGATCTGCTCCATAGATTACAATTTCATTTGTGTGATTCAAGTGGCACTGACGTTATGCAGGTGACATCACAATGGCAACAGGCCTTCCCAATGTTGTTTACTG
Organism: Erpetoichthys calabaricus; assembly: GCF_900747795.2. NCBI lineage: Eukaryota > Metazoa > Chordata > Cladistia > Polypteriformes > Polypteridae > Erpetoichthys > Erpetoichthys calabaricus. Next base: position 27,723,535 of record NC_041397.2, read on the forward strand.
GGTTGGGCTGCATTACTGGGTTCATTCATCAACCCATAGTGGATAAAATAATTTCTTCAGTTATCCAACCACTGCGCAGCGTGCCATTATCATTAAGAGACCATGTTTCGACAGAGCTCCGCCACCTCCTGGAAGAGGACATTATTGAACAAGTGGATGCTTCCCCATGGATTTCAAATTTAGTTGTGGCGAAGAAAAAATCAGGAGGTCTGCGTATTTGCATTGATCTGCGCTCTGTAAATAAAGCAATCATTCCCGATAAATACCCTTTGCCAAATGCCCAGGAGCTGACCACACATTTTAATGCGTCTACAGTGTTCAGTAAACTGGACCTAACTCATGGCTATTTGCAGGTTCCTCTTGATCTTATAATAAAAGATCTAACAGCTTTTGTGACAGACCTTGGTGTCTTCCGTTACAAGAGGATGTCTTTTGGCCTCAGCTCAGCACCTAGCTGTTTCCAGAAAGTCATGTCTCTCATGCTGGCAGGAATTCCAGGTGTAGCCATTTATTTGGATGACATCGTAGTGCATGGTACCACCCTCAGCCAACATGATGAAAGCCTTTCTCAGGTGCTCCACCAACTCTCAAGTTACCATGTCACTCTTAACTCAGAAAAGTGTCTTTTTGGGGTGCAAGAAATTTAATTTGTGGGGTATAGGCTCTCAGGGCAAGGCATCACACCTATAATGTCACATGTGGATGCCATCCACTCTCTTCCTGAACCTCAAACATCCTCACAACTGGCATCCTTTTTGGCAATGGCTGCATATTATCTTCGCTTTCTCCCACAGTTTGCCTCAACAACAGCATCTCTACGCCATCTCCTTAAGAAGGATGTTCCCTGGCATTGGACAGCAGACTGTCAGAGGGCAGTGGAGACACTTAAGCAGCAGCTCACCAGTTCTCCTACTTTAGCTCACTTTAGTCTTACGGCTCCCACTATTGTGACATGTGATGCTTCTGTTGCAGCTTTGAGAGAAGTCCTTTCCCAAGTACACAATGGTGTAGAAAGGCCTGTCACTTATGCTTCACGGACACTGTCTCCCACTGTTGGTGAAAGAGAAGCTTTGGCCTGTATATGGGCTTGTGAACGCTGGCACCTCTAATTATATGGCAGGACTTTTACTCTCCATACTGACCACCAGGCCCTTACAACACTGTTACACACAAATGGATCTGGTCATAAGCCCCTCTGGTTGCTGCATTGGGCAGACCATTTGCACCAGTACAATTTTAAGCTTGAATTCACACCAGGTAGGCACAATGCAGTAGCAGACCTGTTATCCCGAGCAGTTGTGAAAAGTAACGCACGTGCACACGCCTGCTGCCACTCCCAGAATTACACAAATCAATATAAAAAACCCTTAAGCTCAGCGTTCTGTGAAAAGACAATGGCAAAAGCAATGGGGGAAATAGAAGAATTTCAGCAAATACCCAGTCGAGGCAAGAAAAAACGTATTATTTTTTGGTTTAAACAGTGGTATAAACAACAAAAGGAAGCTGATTGAGTGACATAGAGTAGAATAGAGAAACTCAAAATCTCAAGTTCACAAACTCGCACAGTGCCGAAATAAAAAAGAAGTTGTCAGATATCAAAGTCGCAGTGAAAAGGCGAGTCGTAGCCCACCATCTGAGAGTCATATGGAAGCTTATTAGGGTTGTGAAATGGATGCTGTGTAGCACCCGACCCGGCACAGACTGACACTGAGGCACGTGTAAAAACACAAAGGACTTTTATTTTCTTCAGCTGGAGGGCACGTCTTCCCCGTGAACCCCCCAGCCACAACACAGTCCAAGTACGCACCAATCACTACCACAAATTCACCCTTCAGGCACCACCACTCCTCCCTTGAAGCTTCGTCCTCACCTCCCGACTCTGGCCACTGAGTGGTGGTGGCTGGCCCCTTTTATAGCCCACCCGGAAGTGTTCCAAGTGCTTGACCACCTGGTCCCAATTGTACTTCCGGGTGGGGATGAAGATTTGCACAGCATGGGCTGTGGATTCCATGCAGCACCCTCTAGGGGCCACCCCAGCTCCCAACCGACCTGTGGAGGACTCCATCTCCCATGTGTGTGTGTTAAAAAAATAAGAGTAGGAGGTTGAACTTTTGGTTACAGGACCCCAAAGCTGTGACATGGTCTGCCTACTACTATAAGAAGTGCCCCTTCAGTCTCAGGTTTTAATTCTAGGCTGAAGACTCACAACTAGTCTGGCATACCCTGACTAGAGCTGCTGATTAGCTGTGCATGCTGCATCTCTCTGTAAGTAATATGATATTTATAAACAGTTATTAACACTCATGTATTGTGTTTCTATTGTGTTGTTTGCCTGTCTATGGAAAAGTCATCTTGGATAAAGGAGCACTGGAGTCATTGGTTTGAAGGGTCCTTTTATCAGATTGGCAAGCCTAGTTGGGGGGGTGGAGGGAGGCGGCTGGTTGGCCAAAATCTCCAGGACTCTGACTGTGTCTGGCTTGCTTGACTTCTTTTCTACAATTTGGCCATGGTTTTACAATTAACTGATGGACAGATATTGTTGTTTTTCATTTATGTTAATTAGTTTTATTCTTTGTTTCGAATTTATTTGATCAAATCCCTATCCTTATGTATATGTGATAGTTCTGTATTATGTATTCTTGAATTTTGCCTTGAGAGTTGCCACGGCACACTGCATCTTCCCTTTTTGAGGAGTGCTAGGCAAGAACAAGGTAGTTTGTATTGTTGTATATCATTTATGGGGTGGCCACAATAGATCATTATGTTTTGTGATGAGGATTGCTTGTGTTCTGTTTTTTGTGTTGTATTTAAGTAATTTGACACCCATTGCACACCCAACCTACCTGGAAGGGGTCTCTCTCTGAAATGCCCTTCCTAAGATTTCTTCTGTTTTTTTTGTACAAGGTTTTTTCTCTTGTTTTCTTCGAGAGTCAAGACTAGGGAGGCTGTCAAAAAATGGCCTGTTTAAGCTCATTGAAGCCTTCCTTGTGTGATTTTGGGCTATACAAGAAATAAATTGTTGTTGTTTGTCCTGCAATGGACTGGTATCCCTACCCAATGGACTGTTCCTGCCTTGAGCTCTATACTTGCTGGAACAGACTTTAGCTTTCTCTTGACCCTGTTCAGGATAAACTGGGTCTGAAAAATAAATGGATGGATATTTTTAACATTAATATGCCTTCCCACTACTGCAATTGTAGGCACTCAGCCATATCAAGCTAAAGCATGGGCCTCCTAAACATCCATTGTCACTATGAAATGTGAGATGTACACCATTCAATTTACTGAAAACCTTAATGATAGGCACATAAGTAAATAAACTTCCATCAATAGGACATCATATTTTTATCTGTTTAAATAAATAAAAAAGCTGACCAAACAAACATCAAAGTGGACTCTTATTGTTTCAAGCACCAATACAAGACAAGCATGGTGTACTGTATACCATTTCATCTGATATATAAAAAATAAAGGCAGATTCCTTATTTGCAGACAGTGTGGCATTTCTGTCTAGAGATATAAGGAAATATTATTTTTATAATGGTGCAAGCCCTTTTTAAAAGTCAACTATTCTCCACTAAGCAGTTGTTCTTTTTATTATTAATGAAACTTCAATTACCTGATATGCCCTGAGGTGTTTACCAAGCCTGCTTCTTTCGGTGAACTGGAGAACACAAGGCATCAGCTGGCACCTGATCAAACTCAGCCACTGTAGGAGCTTAAGTAGTTTTCAAGAAACAGCATGAATTTAAGACGTGAAATGATAAATTCCTCTGACAACATATGCAAAACTTCCACCACGCTGGTGATGTTTTAACAAGAAGATGACATTTGGTTTTGTAAAGCTCCTCATTTTATAGTGACACTTGATGGATGATGCTTTTGAATCACAGAGTACTTGTTTCTTACTTTTAAAACAAATAATCGTGTTTGTTTTTATACTGATTTTACTCAAATTTTACTTCAGGTGCTTTTTTAGGGATGTTTTCTGAGAAGCCACATAACAGTGAGTCAGAACCAAATATAAAGATGATGGTACTTATATTTAAACCAGGGTTCATACCCTGGCTTATGTTTACATTCTTTTTTGTGTCTTTTGTGTGACTGTTGTTTATGTCGATATTGTTATTTATTGTTTGTCTAATTATGTTTTCTTTGGCTATTTATTTTTTACAAGTATTATTCAGTTTCTATGTGCGTAATCTTGTATTTTATGGGTGGTCCTTAAGAGGCGGGCCCACCAGTCAAGGGTTTATATATGTACTCACTAGCCTCCTTAAGAACTCGAGGATAAATAAGTAGTAAATAAGTAGCTTTGAGGTAACAATAAAGATACAAACTATAAAGATATTGTCACCCACATATGGTTGGGAGACAACTTCAGGACTCAGTTGGTAATAATTACCCTCTTAGCAAAGGGTTAACGATGTCATCTAATGCCATTCTTCTATCTCACTCTACAGAAGGAATTATCGATGAATTGTCCTCTGATAACATCACTTCCAGTTTCTGGTCTACCAAACCCAGCTCTTCCTCTGAGTTTCCTTTATAAACCTCCATCTTGGGGCAGTCCAGTAATGACCATCTGAATAAGACTTCATTTGTCCTTATCTTTATTACAATCATCATCATCATATATGGGGATAACTTCAGTGCCCTACACCCTTATGATCTCTGTTTGTTTTGTTTGCTCAAAAATTGTGAAAAATGTATTAGTTAAGTTTTGAGGAAAAGGATGGCAAAATGAGTCTGAAAGTACATTTTTTGGATTGAACTTTTTTTCCTGAAAATCTTAGTGTGGTGAGTGAAGGGCAGGATAAAAGATTCCATCGGGATTTTAAGGACATGGAAAGAAGATTCCAAGAATTTTGGGATGTTAGTGTGATGGTGAACTACAGCTGGATGATTCATAGATGTACCAGAAAAAGTGTACAAATGGTGGGCCACCAAAGGAAAAAACAACTTGAGAAGTTATCTATCAGTTAATGAATACTGTATGTATTGTTTTCTTTACATATATGTTTAAAAATATTAGACTAAACAGTTTCATGTTAAATTGATTTAGAACAATATTGTATACATGGTTAAATTGTGTAATGTGTTAAATTTTAATTAAATTTCTTCTCAATCTTAAATTAAATGAGTCATGATGGAAACATTCTAGTTATATTTTTATTGTGATCATGAATACAAATAAAATAACCCTTCACAAGTAAAACAATTTTTATGAGTTAAACTTTGCAGCCGTTTTATTTTTGTGCATGATTTTGATCCCTCATTACCATGCATTTTAATATACACTTACTGTAGCTCACCATACAATTCATGAGATTCAGGCTTCACAATATGATGTTCCCTTAATATGAATTTTTCTTGAATGAAATGCAAGGTACATTTAGTGTTAAAGGAAGTAAACTGAAAGATTTTGAAACTTAAAATATTAGCTACTTACTAAACATTATGGCACGCGGCTGGGGTTGGTACCCAGCCGGGACGCCCAGGAGGACCGGAGGAGGGCTTGTGCCTCCTCCAGATCACGAGGGGGCGACCGCCCTGGTTGTGTTGGAGACCACAGGTGCAGGGCTTGGAAGCCCAACCCTGTAGGGGCCCGTGGTCACCGCCAGGGGGTGCCCCGATGCCTTGGGAGCCCTGGACCTCAGCATTTCCGCCACACCCGGAAGTGCTGGGGGAAAGAGGATCAGAGACACCCGGAGTTCTGCCGGGTGTGTTGCCGGCACTTCCGCCACACAGGGGAGTGTCGGCAGAGGAGTGTTGGGAAGCACCTGGAGCCCATCCGGGTGTGCATGAAAGGGGCCGCCTCCCTCCATTCGAGGGCTGGAGTCTGGTAGAAGAGGACAGAGCTCGGAGGAGAGGAGTGGAGGCGGACCAGAGACAGTGAAAGGCAGTGTGGAAAGGCCAGGACTTAAGGGGTGATTGGTGCTGTGGCACTGGGTTGTGCTCACTTTTGTGTTGTAAATATTGTGAATAAATGTGTGTGTGGTGAAATCATCATGTCTACGTGACTGTGTCCGGGCTGTACCCCACAACATTAATACATCAAAGCACTGCAAAATAAACTCACATCTGTGCACAAACCGACAAGCTTTGTAGCATTTTATTTTTTTATTAAGATAAACTAATCTTTCTTGAATATTAGCACAATCCATCCTCCTTTAAATTGACATTTTTTATTTAATAAGCTAAAATTAAACATTGCTCCAACAATGGCTGTCCCTTAACCTCCTGCATGAATGCCTTAGTGACCTGTTACTGGTGGGTGCTGACTGGAGATAGATAGATAGATAGATAGATAGATAGATAGATAGATAGATAGATAGATAGATAGATAGATAGATAGATAGATAGATAGATAGATAATTTGTCCCCAGGGGGAAATTTGGATTTTTACAGAAGTTCTTTCAATAAATAAATACATAAATAGATAAATATAGATAGATACACACCTTGGTCTGAACACACACCTGGATGACTAAAAAGGATGAAAAATTGCAAAAGAAAAAAAAGAAATTTTCTGACTTGGCAGTCCAAGTCACACTGATGCATTATGTAGAAGTATTGTTGTTGGTATAAAGGAGCCCCCGCAGCGTTTCTTCACTTCTACTGAATGATTCATTGGCTGAAAGTCCTCACTGTTAGAGTGTCAGAGAGAGGATGTGCAGCATTGTTCATAATGGCACTTAGTTTTTTTTTTACTCTCTCATTTGATACGATATTCAGGGGGTCCAGAATGTGTCCCATAACTGAGCCTGCTCTTTTTATTAGCTTATTGATTCAGTGGGCCTCTCTGTAAGTGATGTTACCAGCTCAGCACACCGCACAGTAGAAAATCACATAGGCTGAAGATGTGAATGATGTCACTTCACACATTAAAGGAATGTCAATGTCGATGTCAATTTATTTATATAGCACATTTAAAACAACATAGTAATGCTGTGGCTAAAGTGCTTTACAATAATAGAATAAAAGAAAAACAAAACAATTAACATAAAAACAAATAGAAATAAAATATATGAACATAAAATAAGATACATAATAAATAGAAGTAATGTTATATAATCACAAAGAGGAAACCATTAGTATTACTGAAGGTCTTTAATCTTGTTTTGAAAAGTTTGATTGTAGACGACTCCTTTATATGATAAGGTAAACAGTTCCACAGGCGAGGAGCAGCAGATGTTCAAGCCCTGTCTGTCCCCTCTTGGTTTTACACTTGGTACGAGGGACAACAAGAGACAACTGATCAGAAGGTCTAAGCACTCTGGATGGCTGGTGTAAAACACACAGTTCTGATAAATAGGCAGGAGCAACCCCATGTAAAGATTTAAAAACTAGCAGCAAGATTTTAAAATCAATTTGAAAACTGACAGCCAGACAGTGTAAAGAAGCTAAAATAGGAGAAACAGAGTCATACTTTCTTGCCCCAACCAGAAAGCGAGCGGCAGCATTTTGGACCAACTGTAACCTGTATATCAGGGATTTATTAAACCCAGAATAGAGCGAGTTGCAGTAATCAAGGTGAGAAAAAATAAAAGCATGAGTAGTTTCTCAAGATCCCTAGAAGATAAAAAAGGCTTGATCTTACCTAATAGACGAAGTTGGAAAACGCAACTCTTCACTACAGAATTTACTTGTTTCTCAAAAGAGAGGTTACTATCAAAGGTAACACCAAGATTGCGGACTTGAGGTTTGGAAAAGACAGAGAAAGAGCCGAGAAGTCCAAGACCAATTTGGGCTTTAGCTGATGGACCCACTATAAGCACCTCCATTTTATTTTGATTCAGATCAAGAAAATTATTAGCCATCCAGGATCTTAGTTCAGTCAGACAGTTGTGGAGTTGATTTGTTGCAGAGTTGCAGACAGGAATATAAACCTGAGTATCATCAGCATAGCAGTGAAAAGAAATGTTCCATTTCCTAAAAATCGCTCCAATAGGGTGAAGGTATATAGAGAATAAAATGGGACCCAGAATGGATCAATGAGGAACACCATATTTAAGAGGAGCAGTAGATGAAAAAGAGGAATTAAAAGTCACTGAAAAGTGTCAAACGCAGCGGAAAGGTCAAGGAGGAGAAGGACTGCCGCATCACCTGAGTCAGTAATAAGAGAGATGTCGTTGAACACTTTCAGGAGTGCCGTTTCAACACCATGCTAACGCCTAAAGCCAGATTGGTAGATCTCAAATAAATTATTGGAGTTAAGGTGATCGACCAATTGATTATAAATAATTCTTTCTAGAATTTTAGCCAGAAATGGCAGTAGGGAAACTGTACGAAAATTGGCTAAAACTCCAGGATCTAATTCTGCCCTTTTTAGACGGGGACAGACTGCAGCATGTATAAAAAATGAGGGCACAACCCCCAAACTAATAGAATCATTTATAATGGCTAGTAAGGATGGGCCCAACACATCAAAGTCTTCCACTAAGAGACGTGGTATAACAATATCGAGGGGGCTGGAAGCTGGTTTAAGGGTGTCAGTAGTTCTTTTTAGCTGTGAAAGTGAGACTAGATCAAAGGATTCTAGACAATGTCATGATTAACAGTAGGAAGTTTATATTCAGTTTGAACAATGCCATGGTGGATAGTATCGATTTTGCTGACAAAGAATGATAGAAACTGGTCACATGAATGAACAATGCTATTTGATCCCATTGCAGAGTGAGGGTAAATGGCCGCATTAATTGAATTATATAAGACCCTAGGATTCTTTGAGTGACGGGATACTAAATCGGCAAAGAAGTTTTGTTTCGTTTTCTTAACTTCAGCCTGGAATATGAAAAGAGAAGTCCTGAAAATCTGTTTAGAGACAATCAACTCCATCTTTTTTCCAACGCCATTCAGCAGTTCGATAGGCGCGGTGCAGTGATCGTGTATTTTCATTTAGCCAGAGAGCTGGTCTTCCCTTCTTACTGCGTATCTTGGGCGGAGCAATTGAGTCTAAAACCATTTTACAGGAAGAATTAAATTTTACGACAGAATCATCGATACCATTATTTTGGTCATGCACATAAAGACTAGAGAAAATGGTTTTAAAATCAGATATAATAGAAGAATTTAAAAAGCGCGAGCAGTGTGGGGGACAGCTATTAGTCGGGACATCAACAGTAATATTCAGATCCATCATTATAGAAAAGTGATCAGTGATAGAAACATCACATAAATCAATATTATTCACTGAGATATCACGAGTAAGAACGAGATCAAAGGTGTGACCAAGAGAGTGAGTTGACGTATTAATATCCATCCATCCATCCATTTTCCAACCCGCTGAATCCAAACACAGGGTCACGGGGGTCTGCTGGAGCCAATCCCAGCCAACACAGGGCACAAGGCAGGAATCAATCCCGGGCAGGGTGCCAACCTACCGCAGGACACACACAAACACACCCACACACCAAGCACACACTAGGGCCAATTTAGAATCGCCAATCCACCTAACCGGCATGTCTTTGGACTGTGGGAGGAAACCGGAGCGCCCGGAGGAAACCCACGCAGACACGGGGAGAACATGCAAACTCCACGCAGGGAGGACCCGGGAAGTGAACCCAGGTCTCCCAACTGCGAGGCAGCAGCGCTACCCACTGCGCCACCGTGCCGCCTGACGTATTAATATCCTGTATAAAATCAAATGAGTACAATAGTGATAAAAAGTCATTGACCAAAGGTTTCGATTGACAACAAACGTGAATGTTGAAATCACCAACAATAAATACTTTGTCATGACAGAGGGTGATATCAGCCAGGAGATCAGAGAATTCAGAAATGAAAGTATCATTAATTACAGGAGGTCTATAAACCACAGCAAACAGCAGAGAAGGGGAGCTGCACACTTCGAAAAGTTGAAGTTCAAAGCTGCTAAATGGGTCCCTTGTAAGGCTCCGACACAAGAACATACTTTTAAAAACAGTGGCAATGCCTCACCCCCCCACCCCCCGCGCAACTAGTAAGACGAGGAGAGTTTAAAAATTAGTAACCTGATGGAACCATGTCAGCAAAACAAGAAGAGTCACCATTTAAAATCCAAGTCTCAGTGATGAAGAAGAAATCCAGATTATTTGAGGTAATAAAGTCTTGCAGAATAAAAGATTTATTAGACACTGATCTCACGTTCAAGACAGCAGCCTTGACAGAAGTAGAAGAGCTCGTTGCAGGATGAGCACGGGTGAGTGTGTGAAGATTAGCAGTGTTTACTACTCGATTGCAGGCCGAGGAAAAGTGATGCTGTCTTGAAATGGAGAAATTAAATCCAGTGTCCAGCGCTCATTAACCAGTGATGGAGTCCTGAGCAGGAGAAGATGGGTCATAGACGACTCACAGGCATCAGGAATCAAAGCTCTGGGACTTGAGTCGGCGTTGTTTAACAGCAATTCCGCCTCTTTTCCCACGACGGCAGTGGGTGTGTTTGCATCTCCGAGGGGCATTCAACTCACTGATACAGGTGAACACCGGTGTCCAGGTGAAGAAGTCAGGAGATGAATAAAACAAAGGTGGAGGTTCACAAAAAATCCAATCAGGAGATGAAAATTGAGAGGAAAGCAAGCCAGAAAATATGTTTAGTAAAGACTCACGATCGTAGGGCAGTGGCCGTTAGGATAAACTAAAACATAAAAACAAAGTTAAAACATAGACTAGAGAGACGAGCAGACGGCCAGCCACACCAGTCGGCGCCATCTTTGTATGCCTGCTCTGCCCTTTCGTATATGTTTCCTATGTGTTATGAGACCAGCCCAACTTGTCATAATGTGGAGCCACAGTAGTTGTAGTAGTTCTTCCCACTCCACATCCACTCCCTAGTGACAGGACATAGAGGCTCTTTGGTGCAGTGGAAGTTAATAAACAGTTCCTTGGTTTTGCTGATGTTAAGAACAGACAATTCTCTTTGCAGCAAGAAACAAAGTTCTCCACCTGACTCCTCTCCTCTGTCTCATTCCCCTTATCAATATCAAGTGATCTGATGTTACATTTGTAGTCAGAGGTGTACAGAGTAAAGGGAAAAGAAGACAGGACGGTTCCTTGTGGTGCTCCAGTGCTGCTCACATCCATATCAGAAAAACAGTCCTTGCATCTCATAAACTCAAAGAACTTACAGTATAATATTTCCTTTTAAGAAAAGTTACAGCGTCAACACTCTGTGAAGCTGAGACCTATCCACTGTAACAATATCTCCTGTAGTTGCTCATTGGGTACAGATATAGCAAGGACAAATGTGTGATTTGACCAGAAAAGAAAGCTCAGGGAATTTGGCTGCTTTCTCGCTCCACTATGCTAGATGGCTGCTACTGAGAGCAATGTGAGATCCACTGCTGCACAATTCCACCTTGTAATAATCTACCCCTATTTATGAACATCTGCAGTAATTGCAGCTTGCTGCTGCCATAAGCATATCACCATACCATGAGTACTTTTTCCTAATATGATAAGTTTGTGATTTGGTGGTCCCAGGAGAGTTCGATTTGAAAACAACCTTGTGCATGCAGTGGTGGATCTATGACTAAAGCTATGATTCTCTATACTCATCCAGGGCCCAGACTGAATTAAGTGAGCACATGAAATATTTAACCTGCAGTCCCAGCTCACATTCACATACAGTGATGTCCATGTAGTGCACCAACAACTTTCACCTTAACATCATTACACACCTACTCTACCTTAGTTTTAGTTTTTCAATCAGATTTTAAGTCTTCCTCTTTTGACAAAAGAAATATTTGTATGCCTTTGTAATTCATTTGTTACGTGCTGATTTCATACACAAAATACACAATACAAGGACTAATTTCCTATTTACAGTATTTTGTATTGAAAAATTAGATACAATAAAAATTTACCTCATGCCTACTGGTTATGAAATGTCTGTCTTTTTGACCACGTCTTTCAGCTTACATTTTGGCTCACTTTACTGTACGCATATATCCTGGTTTTTGAGTCTCTTACTACACTTGCTACACCACCTGACTACAAATTTAGTTTTGTGCACTGAGCTTGTTTTTTAGATTCTTAATCTACTTGTAGTTGCCCTTGGATAGTTTATACTTTCCTCTTCTCCTGCTTCCATTTCCTTTAAAAACTGCTGCCACCATTTGCAGCCAGCACAACAGTGTCCTGTGATAGGCTGCCATTTTGATAAGACTGTAGCTTTTTCAGACCAAGATAATAGTGATGTATATTTTGATTCACTTTACTAAATCGATTACTTCAACCATCCTATTTAAGTGAATTGATTGTTTTAATTTATTTGATTCATTTGGTTCATTTCTAGAATTAGACATTGGCAAAAGTGTAATGTCCAACAGTTCCTCTCTGATGGCATCACACATACATAATTTATGAATTCATTATTTTGTGTAAGTGTATATATATATATATATATATATATATATATATATATATATATAAATATACTTATATATATATATATATATATATATATATATATATATATATATATATATTGTGAAGGACAGCCGGGTCCCATGCCCGGCAGGGACGCCCCTGCTGCATCTGTTCCGGGGGAGCCACCATGGGCAGCTCAGTACCTCCCCCGGGACGCTTGGTGGCAGCCTCCCTGGTGGACGATGATTCCCCAACCTGATGCAAGGCTCCATGGGAGATGGAGTCCTTCACAGCTTGGTTGGGGGCTTGGATGGCCACCAGGGGGAGCTGCATGGACTTTCCAGCCCAGCTGGTTGACTCGTCAGCCCCACCCGGAAGGTCAATTAGGACCAGGTAATCAAGCACCTGGAACGCTTCCAGGTGGGGTATAAAAAAGGCCAGCCACCACCACTCGAGAGAGCCAGAGTCGGGAGGAGGAGGACTAAGCCTGAGGAGGAGGAGTGGTGGTACTGAGGTGAAAAGAAGAAGTGTGGTTTGTGTGCAATTTAAGTGCTTGTGGGACTGTGTTGGGCCTGTGGGACACGGGGAAGGCGTGCCCCACGGCTGAAGAGAAATAAAAAAGTATTTATTTAAGTACGTGCCTCTGCCTGGGTCTGTGCCGGGTCGGGCGCTATATAGCGCCTTTTACTATATATATATATATATATATATATATATATATTGTCAACCTTGAGTCACTGAGTTGCACAGGAGACTGGAAAGGGGATTGGGTTTCCAAGGTAAAAAATCTTTATTGCTGAACTGGCAGGTACAAACACAAGACCGTAATTCAGAAGGGGTTTGTCAACAGCAGAAAAGCACACAGGTCACAGCTATCAAACATGGCGGTCCAGCTCCCCTCTCCAGGTCAAAAGAACACAAAGTCCTCCTCATCAAGTGGGTTAGGAAGCAGTGACTGGAGCAAATGAAGTCTGGAGGAGAGAGGACAGGAATGTCTTTTAAATGTTCTAAACTTTGTATGAGAACGTTGTACAATAAGCCTGCAAGCCTGCAGCTGATCCCGCAAAGGGGATGGGTAAGAATGTATTTGTTTCGCAATGAAATACTGTTTAAGAGGGAGTTTCTGAAGGGCAGCTGTGTTTCTTTGACATAGGTTTGCTGTTTAACAGAGAGACAGCTCGCAGTTAAGAGCGTAAATGTGTGCAGCTGGCGGCGCTATGCAGGAGGAAAAATGGAGCAGGGGAACTACTGAACTGAACATGAGCAATGGTCACTGCCGTTATGGGTAGCTAACCGGCAGCAACACCAATCACAATATAAATATGAGTATATATATATATATATATAGTGTGATGGGCGGCCAAGGTCCCATGCCCGGCTGGGACACCCATGCTGCATATGTTCTGGGGGAGCAACCATGGGCAGCTCAACACCTCCCCTGGGCCACTTGGTGGCAGCCTCCCTGACTGACAATGGTACCTCAGTTTCCCGCAGGGCTACATGGGAGATGGAGTCCTCCACAGCCTGGTTGGGAGCTGGCATGGCCACTAGGGGGTGCTGCCTGGATTCCACAGCCCGGCTGGACAAATCTTCAGCCACACCCAGAAGTGCAATTGGAACCAGCTAGTCAAGCATCTGGAACACTTCCGGGTGGGCTATAAAAGGGGCCAGCCACCACCACTCAGGGGACAGAATTGGGAGGAAAAGGACGAGGTTGCCTGGGAGGAGTGGTGGTGCCAGCAGAAGAGTGTTTGTTGGTCAGTGTTTAGTGCTTGGGACTGTGTTGTGGCTGGAGGGATTACGGGGAAGACGTGCCCTCCAGCTGAAGAAAAATAAAAGTCTTTTCATTTTATACGTGCCTCCCGTGTCAAGTCTGTGCCGGGTTGGGCGCAATATAGCGCCTTTATTACAATACTGTATATATATATATATATAATTAATTAATTAATTACATACTTAACAAGATAATAATTCATATGACATTGTTCAGTTTCAGTACACAAAATATGACAAAACACATAAGATTCATAATTAAAATAAGGCATTACGTTACAGAATCAAACATGAACAACAATCATGTGACTCCTCTGTGGGTAATGACTCATTTCACAAATCAAATGAACCACAATCTTGTCACTTGTTCTCCGGTAATGATACGTTCATGAATCAAATGAACCAGAATTGTGTGACTCATTCTCGGGTAATGACATATTTATGAATCAAATGAATGACTATTCGAAAGTAATGATTCATTTACGAATCAAATGAGCAAGAATCATGTTACTCATTCTCAGGTAATGATTCAATTCAAACTCAAAAATATCAGTAAATGACACATGGCCAAAGCAGTCAATGAGCTGTAAAAAGTTGCGCCCTAAAGTAAAGCTAAAATGAAATAACTGTAGGAAATTAGAATAATAATTTTATAAGTTTTAGTTTTGTGTGACTTATTTGGCAAATGTACAAAGGGACCTGTATTAGTATTAGTTTTTTTATTTTTCTATATTCAGTTTAAAGAATTCCAGTATCAGATTGTACAAAACAAAAAAAGTAAATCATTCCAATATAAGGTGTTGCTACTGTATTGTACTCGCATGATGACTGAGAGAATCATCAATGACAGTTTTTGTTCATTAATATATTTTGAACCCAAAAGAGTCACAAGTACAGTGAGTCCGGAGTTCGTGTGGTTCTTGTGCATCTACTTCTTTAAACATCTACTAGCATTAGTGAAACGAAAGATGCTGATGACTCACACATGTGCTTTAGCACCGCCATTGAGCTCCACTGAATCAATTCTTTTATGCTCAAATTGGTTCATATGATTCACCGAAAGGAGTTATTCAAAAAGAGCAAAGTGTTTGCTAGACGCCCATCACTACCAGGATAGTCTATGTACAGTATGTGGATCCTGAACTGAAAACTGAGTTCGAATATAAAATAAAGAATGTGTGGAGGGTTTCTATCAGCTTATGTAATTTCCTTATCTTGTCCTTCTAGTCAAAGTTTGCATTTCAGGACTAAACTATATGCACAATTTGTATTATGACAGTAGACGCTGTCATTTTTTTTTCTTAAAATTAAACTTATTAAAGTAAATTTATATTATAGACCAATGAACCTTCCAAAAATAATACAAGAAAATACATATATGAAAATCTTAACATTTTACAAATCTACTGGTTATGCATTATCTTTCATTTATTCATTCAGTTTCAAGGGCCTGCTTATTTTAATACAGGGTAAAAAGAGCAGCGTCTCAGAAGTATCAGAAACCGACTTTGGACCATCAGTACTTTGCAGAACACACTGATCACATGCAATTTTATTCTTTCCTGTGATTATATGTACTTGTCCATTCTATTTATCACCAACATTTTTCTATCAGTCATAGTATCACCCAAGAACAATTCACTTCCCTCCCTCTCTTTCTTCTTCTCCGTCCACTCCTTTAGGTGACTTTGGTCCTCTGTCTCCCTACTCTGACTCACTGAGGTAAGTGATGGCTGATGGTGGTGCCTCAACTTCCTGCAGGGCTCCTCTTCCTTCCGTGGCTTTTGCTTTGATCCAAGAGTACTTCCGGTGTTACAGCTCTACACGTTGGAAGCACTTCTGGGTCAGGTGGAAGTTCCTTAAGTTAGGGACAGTCTGTCCCTGTACAGGCCCGGTCTTAGATATTATGGGGCCCTAGGCGAAAGGGGGGTCCAAGGAGTCGATCCGGGGCCCCCCGGACGCCGGGGCCCTAGGCGGTCGCCTACTTCGCCTATGCCTAAGGCCGGGCCTGATTGGGACAAATAATGCTGTAGTATATTTAAGTATATATGATAATTGCTCACTCGGACAATTTGTTTTGGGGACCCCCAAGAAGGCGGGGGCCCTAAGCTACAGCTTGTGTAGCTTATACGTAAATCCTGCACTGTCCCTGTAGCTCCACCTGCACCGATTGAATCCAACAAGGCTGTCTAATCGGACTACAACTCCAAGCCTGCCCTGTGGGTAACCATGCAGGCTCCATAGCCTAGGGGGACTGCCGCTGATTGTACCACCAAATACCCCATGTGAGTGGTCTTCAATTTGTACCTCCATTAAACTGGCCTCAAGGCTTGGTAAGGAACGTTGAACTATACTGGCTGGAACACCAGCTCATACTTGGTATGCATGACAATAGACCTCACTATTTTTATGCGCTAACAGAATTTGAATTTAATGCAAAGAGAAAGAAATCTTCCCTTTTGAAAACTGCAGAAACATTAATATTGTGAGTTAGAAATCTTAAGGCCAACATCGAGAGAAACTGCATTTTGGCATACATATAAAAGAAACTGTTGTTTGACTGGTTTTAATCTTCACTAAGAAAGAGTGGTGGGATTGGGGTGAGGGAGCTGGTGGTGGAAATGTTGGATTACATTCAACCATCTTAATGAAAAGGTACAATGTCTCCATGGTTTTATATAAGCATCTTATTAAACTGTCAATTTAATGAAAAACACAAACCGGACCGAAAAATGCAAAACTTTGCTCAAACTGCTTACATTGGAAAATGATCTAAATTCAGCAGGATGTAAGGAAAATAAAAGCCACTTAATGGTGTGCAGTATGCTAGATGAGAAAATACAAAATAACAGCATAAGAGTGCACTGATTAGAGTGCACTTACTATGTGTGTATTGTTACGAGACTGTTGTCAACCAGATGGATGGAAAAGCTCTTCAAGTTTGGTATGCTATTCAGTACATAATGAGCGTTATTTAAGTAAGGATTTTAAACAACTCCAAAAGTTTACTGCTCAGACCACTTTCTTTAAAAAAAAACATGTTCTGCTTTAAAAAAAAAAAGGTATCAGGCAGGCCAGCTGGCAATGGCTTGCTGCGGGGAAAAGACAAAAACCTGGCACCTGACCATAGTGCATGTGGAAAAGCAGGCCAACAGGTGGCAGAGCCATGTGACACAATCAGTAATCCAGGGCCAGCATGGCATTGGCAGAGCTTTTACTTGTAGGAAGTCAAGCTCTAACTCCTCAGGCCAACAGAGGGCAGCAGGAAAATACAAAGTAACAGCATTTTATTATTATTACAGAGCTACATAAAAAGTGTTAGCAATTTTTGGGATTATTTGCCTGAATTTACACACAAAGATAATTGTTATTCATCGTGTATGAGATATTATTGTTATTTTAGATATGTCTTCATGTTAACATTTTAGCTTTTTTTGTGCCTTCTTTTCTTTTTTTCTTTGTTGTTGTTAATAAATCTTTGCTTTATAAATATTCTTTGTTGCCCTTTTTGTGAACAAGCCAGGGGTTGGCAGTTGTCCTCTTCCTTGTGTGGCTTTTGCTTGATTTTGAGATTTTTATAGGTATTTTGCCAGCTTCCAATCTTGGGCCTGCTCCATCTAAAGCCAGCAGATAGTCTTATATGCCTGACTCAAGTAAGGTGTTTTGGAGGCCATTTTGCCTTGGGGGAAAATCGCTGTTTTAATCACACAAAAAAAAATAGGGGTGTAGTGGTGGCTCTCTGGCTAAAGGATATGGGCGAGTAAGTCGAATGTTGCTACTCTGTTGGGCCCTTGAGCAAGGTCCTTAACCTGCAGTTGCTCCAGGGGTGCTTGTACAAATATCTGACCCTGCACTCTGACCCCAAAACTCTCTGGCGAGTAAGTTGGGGTATGTGAAAAATGACAAATTCCAAATACAAAAAATTGTATATGGAGGATAAAGGATTAAAAAAATCACTTTTTCATAACACTGTGATGTCAACACACTGCCATTATAAAAGATGTCCACAATAAAAGCTAGTTTCCGAAACTTCTTATATATAAACGCGTGTAAGTATGTGTGTCTGTCCGGCCCGGAAGTAAGAGTTGGAGTCGGCGTAAGGGCTCTACCTTCGAGGAAACAGAAAACTTGCATAGCTGCTAAAGCACAATCGGGGCCAGCATGTCAGCAAAATGAAACCTCAGAAGAAGGACAAAGTCACTTAGCCTCTAACATCGGCAAAACTGTGCCCCTTTTACTTTTCCTCCTGAAGCTAATGCACAAGCGATGCAAGCACGTCGGCAAAATGAATCCTCCAAAGAGAGAGATGCCCAGAGTAGTTCCTTTCAATTACCTGACATCTCTACATTTCAGTTTTTTTTTCTAACAATTTCAATAGTTTCTAGGACCCCGGGCTTTTTACAGCACAGACTTACATAGCTAGTTACAAAATAAAAGGGAAGACCTTCATGTAAATACATAAGTGTTAGGAAGAGACTTGAATTGGTGTGAAAATGTATTTGGGTCTGACTTTGGCTGCTGATTTCTGTTTTTAGTTTTTGTGTTTTGGCTTAGTAAAGTTGTACCCAACCTTGGCATCATCTGACTTTCCTCTTTCTAATACCTTTTGAGCTGCTTCGTATTTCTGCTGCTTATATTAGAATCATAACAAGACATTTCACAAATGAGAGAAGACCATCCATTCCATTAAGCTTGTTCGGTTTTATCGTTGAAGACTTAAGAAGGCGGTATTGAGGCACAGTGGTACAGCCACAGTTGTGCAGTAAGGAGACTAGGGTTTGCATGTGGGGTCATTCCTGCGTGGAGTTTGCATGTTCTCCCCATGTCTGTGTGGGTTTCCTATGGGTGTTCTGGTTTTCTCCCACAATCCAAAGACATGCAGGTTAAGTGGATTGGCGATACTAAATTGGCCCTAGGGTGTGGTTTGTGTGTGTGTGTTTGCCCTGCAATTGACTGCCACCCTGTCCGGGTTTGTTCCTGCCTTGCATCTTATGCTACCTGGGATTGACACCCCCTGTGAACCACTTATGTGCTAGTGTTATAGTTTTTTTATTATTGAGAATCCATATTGTGGGATTCTGAGTTATCTTTTATTTATCTGGGGAACGCTTTATTATTATTTTGTGACTACTGTATTTGGTTTATATAAGTCGAAGGTGCATATCATGTGACTGGGTGCAGCACTGCGATGAATGCAGAGGTTCTGCTATAAATATGGCATCTTTTCAATGAAGTTTCATTCCTTTTTAGAATACATACTGTAGTTTAGTTATCAAGTAGGCCTAGCAAAGGTTTCATTTCAGTTTTCAACTTCCTTCTGTTCCTGACTTTTCTTTTGATTTCACCACAAATTTTGTTTGACGTTTATTAATAGTTCCAGTTTTGATATTTGCTTGTCCTTTATTATGCATCTATCTGCCTGATGTGACATCTCCTGGGGCCTCATGTATAAACTTTGCGTACTCAAAAAAATGTTACATACGCTCATT
Source organism: Erpetoichthys calabaricus (assembly GCF_900747795.2). Classification (NCBI taxonomy): domain Eukaryota; kingdom Metazoa; phylum Chordata; class Cladistia; order Polypteriformes; family Polypteridae; genus Erpetoichthys; species Erpetoichthys calabaricus. The sequence goes on from NC_041397.2 coordinate 27,743,148, forward strand.
TTCACCCAGCATCAAAGCAGTGATACTGTTCCTGAGTGGTTTCCCTTTATTTTTTAGATTCACATCCCTGACGCAGCTTTATCAAATACCCTGAAATTAGCCGCATATCATTTTTTAGTTCAAGGCATCTGATTGTAATCAATCCGTAACCATATAATGGTGCACCGAATAGCCAAACTATTCCAAATAGCATAGCCACTTGTAGCGTTGTTGCTGTCAGTGCACCACTCTGAGTATTTTAACCCAGTGTATCTGAGTGTGGAATCACAGCTATGCAGCAGCTGATCGGAAAGCTGTACCACGGATTGTGTCAAGAGCGGGAGAAATATCGGGATAGATCTTCTAGCATGCTGCCTCAGCCATACGCACAGTCTATTTGAACTTCTCAAATTCAGCAAACACTTCAGAGCCTTTCCTGTAAGGACCTCGCAGTTCAGAAACACTTTCATCCCAAGAGCTATAAATGCACTCAATCATTCCATTAAGTGCTCCCAGTAGAACTGTTTGTACGTATAAGTACAATTACCTCATTGAAAACTTGCATTACAGTTGTAATATTGCACAACCTGAGCCACTTATGCTTTCATATTGTATATTTTTCACTGTTTTTTATCCTATTATTATTATTATTATTATTATTGTTGTTGTTGTTATTTTACCATTTTATAGGAAAATAAGTTTATGGAGGATTTGCATATTGAATCTTATCATATCATACAATAACAATAAAGGAATTCAATTCAACTGAGAGCACGTATTTACAGATGATGACGACTGGCTTCTAAGTCGATTTAGATCTCCAGGTGGTATCTTCTTGGAGCTCCTGATATCATTTTTAAGATGAAATGCAGTAAAGTTTATATTTTACATTATACAGATACATTTTTAACTTCATTTAAATAATGTAAATTGTTCATGATTAAATATGCGAGGACTCGGTGGGCAGCGGTAGCAATGAGCTGGCAGTATGCTTGCTAGGACTGGCGTGACCCTGGATGGATAGATGGATTGAATAATTAAATATGTACTATGAAGATATTTCAATGTTCCTTCAAAGTTTTGAAAAATTGGTGTTCTAAGCTTACTGATGTCTTGACATTTATTGAATAGCTGATTGTGTGGCAATTGGTTATTTAGAGAAAGAAAAGGAAGGACAGGAATCGGGGGTTCGTATGTTTGAAAGAGACAGTACTGCTGTAATAAATTATTTTATTGAGGGTTGTGCATGGCGTAGCAAGCATCTTGAAGGAGGCAGGAACAATCTCTGGATAGGGCGCCAGCTCGTCACTACCATTGCGCAAACATGCCTCAATATTTTATACATGCTTTAATTTCTAAAATCATGAAAATTATATCAAGTATACATCTCAGTATTTAAATTATTCAGAGAGCTGTAATATCATGAATGTAATGGATTCTGTGTCCTGTCGGAGGAAGAGAAAGCCTGTTTAAGAAGCACGTAGTGGTTTACTCACATAAGAGTTCATAGAATAATAAATAGAATACGAAGCATTTAACATGCCACTTTAGTTACAATGGGATTTCAGAAACTATTAAATTAAACGTTTTTAAGATGAAGTTTATGACGTTCTGCTTTAATGATAAAATAAACTATGTGATTAAAGTGGAAATTTCGACTTTTTTCACACTGTGACCCAGCTTTTTTTTTTTTTCTCTGTACCTTAATATGCTTCCATATGACACTCAGATGGTGGGATACTACTTGCCTTTTCACTGCGACTTTGATATATGACAACTTCTTATTTATTTTGGGCATTGTGCAACTTTCTGAATTTGAACTTTCGATTTCCTCCGCCACTCTGTCACTCGGTGAACTTCCTTTTGTTGTTTATATCACTGCTTAAACCAACAAATAGTATGTTTTTCCTTGTCTCTTCTTGGTATTCACTGAAATTCTTCTTTTTCCCCGTGATTTTGCCATTGTCTTTTCACAGAACGCAAAACATAAGGGGCTATTTATATTGATTTGCATATTCAAAGAGGCGTAATTTTGGGAGGAGTCGGGGTGGGGCCTCAGGTGCATGCACAAGCGTTACTTTTCATGCAGACCGGTATTTATGGAGCAGAATAACATGAAAGTTGGCATACGCACAGATTTATGTATCTGGATTTTTTTGTGTGTACGCACATTTCCGCTTTTTTCCATAGACCAAGTTTTAGTGTGAATTCTACGCACGGCATTGTGCATGAGGCCCCTGGTCGCCTTAATCCTCAAAATAACTGGGTCTCTACAATAACATATAATAATATTATTATATTGTATAATATTATGTGGGTCTGAAGCCTATTCCGGCAGCATTTGGTTTGGCAAACACCAACCAGGAAACCAGTCAATTATCAAGCCCAATTATGCACACACCCAACCTCACACTTAATTTGCCAGCAATCAACCTGACACACATAATTGTGGAGTAAAACCCATACAGACGCATGTAAAAACTGCAATGTTAATTGCGTTCATCTCTTCTGAGGTGTTCAATGCCTGAATCACATTGAACAAATTTGCCACCAAGTTAGTTAACATAAATTACATTCAACAAGCTGAGAATACAAATATCTGATTACCTACATAATTTACAATTGTATTATTGATTTAAAAATATGCTATTATTCCTCAATAGTTAAAGGGATTAGTACAGTTTTGGACAAGAATATTTTGATGTCTAAGGTCACCATACCCTTTATGAGCTTGGGACTCGCCAGATAGCTGAGTGACGTGGATGGATGATAAATAATGCAGGCTTAGAAACCAAAGAGTAAGAGTAGAGCATAGGAGGCTGAGAACAAAGCAAGGAAGAAAGGCTGGGCAGGGCTTGACACTTAGTTTCAGTGAAAGTCAAGATAGTGATTGATGGAATGAAGTGACTTTATATTTTAGTTTTCTGGCAGTGTTTCCATAACCCAGGTAACAGGGAGTGGTGGGGAACTGCCTATAACATAGTGGCAAAAATAAGCAGCAAGTGTGGGCTTATCCCAGAAAAGTCCTCTCTCTTTTTATTTTCATAGGGCCTTCAAAATTTCTTTGTTTTACTTAAATGAAAAGTGGTTGAATGTTTTCTTTGAATTTTAAGATTTATGAAATCTTGGATTTGATTAGACATGCATGTAATGCATGAAATACATTTTATTCAGAATATGTCGGTATAGAAAAATTTGAAATAATAGCATATATGAAATCTACTTTGTAGAACATTTTTGTGAATTCCATTACTGGCAAGGGTATCTGAAGTTCACTTTTTAGTATCTTATCTATTCTTATCCATTTTGACAACAGCTGCTGCTATGTCGAGTCTTGGAATTGTGACATACTTCAATGGTACTACTACTAGTAGTATGACCGTCAGCTGAGAAAATCAGATCTCTGTTTTAAATTAGTTGTGTCTTGAGTAAAAAGCATGGGACTTTGCTTCTTCACTTGTGGAATTTTTACTCTGTACACCTTTGACTTCAGATAGAACACCAGGGTCATGTCACTTACAGAAATTCACAGATGATTCTGCACTTATGTGGTGTATTGATAAAGGAGATGAGACAGAATTAGGTGGAGAACTTTGTTTCTTGGCGCAAAGAGAATTTTCTGCAACTTAACATCAGCAAAACTAAGGAACTGGTGATTGACTTTTACCACACTGAAGAGCCTCTCTGTCCAGACACTAGTAAAGGAGTGGACATAGAGGTGGTTCTGGAGTCCACATTTGGGGGTTCACATTAATGACAGGCTGGACTGGTCTTGGAACACAAAGGAATTATATAAGAGAGGGTACAGCAAGCTCTTCTTCCTTAGGAGACTGAATTCTTTAAATGTGGGAAGTGACATCCTTCACATTTTCTACAACTCTGTGATGGCCTGTGTAATTTTCTATGCTGTGGTGTGCTGGGCTGGTAACATCAATTCAAGAGAGACCTTCTGAATCAAAAAGTTAATTAAAAGGGCATGCTCAGTTCTAAGACACACTGTGGACCCCCTGGAGGTTGTAACAAAAGAGAGAATTAAAACAAATCTGAGTGCCATAATGAACAAAGCTGCACATCCTGTCTCTCTGAAACAACAACACTGAGGACTGTTCAGCCAATGAATTATTCAGCAGAAGTGTATCAGAAAATCCTACGTGGTTCTCCTTTATACCAGCAACAGTACACCTGTATAGTGCTTCACTGGAACTGGGACTGCTAAGTCAAAAGTTTTCTTTCTTTTTAATTTTTTTGCTGTATAGTCATTATGGTGTGTGCTTAGACCAAAGTGTGTATATATATTTATTTATGTATTTAAAGTGCTTCTGTAAAAAGTGAAATCCCCCTCTAGGGACAAATAAAGTTCTATCTAATCTACTCTAACCGAACCACATAAATATTGCATACTCAAATTTTATTACTGTATATCGACTTGTAAATCTGCAATTTATCTGTTTAAATTTAACTTATAATTTGTAGAAATGTGGGGTTATCACTAGACCATGCTGAGTACCTGCTCACTTATTACTACTGTATCTCTGTTTAAATGCTGTTGGTATGATTAGTTGCATGCTTTCATAATATTATATTATTAATTAATTCCTTAATAAGGGCGGCACGGTGGCGCAGTGGGTAGCGCTGTTGCCTCGCAGTTGGGAGACCTGGGGACCCGGGTTCGCTTCCCGGGTCCTCCCTGCGTGGAGTTTGCATGTTCTCCCCGTGTCTGCGTGGGTTTCCTCCGGGCACTCCGGTTTCCTCCCACAGTCCAAAGACATGCAGGTTAGGTGGATTGGTGATTCTAAATTGGCCCTAGTGTGTGCTTGGTGTGTGGGTGTGTTTGTGTGTGTCCTGCGGTGGGTTGGCACCCTGCCCAGGATTGTTTCCTGCCTTGTGCCCTGTGTTGGCTGGGATTGGCTCCAGCAGACCCCCGTGACCCTGTGTTCGGATTCAGCGGTTTGGAAAATGGATGGATGGATGAATTCCTTAATAACTTTTTCACTGTGGTCTCACAGTTTGGGTTAAAATCATAGCACAGTCTGTGTTTCCTTAAATATTTAGATTTACTGCAGACTCTAAATTAGCTCTATATGTGTTATAAATGTGTCTGGAGACAGACTGGCATCTGATCCAGTGTTAGTACCTTACCGGTTTATGCAGGTTTGGTTATAGGTGCAGTAAGTTGCTGGTTCCCACTTTTCCCTTTCTGCCATTGTGGTGGGCCTGGGCCCTTCATTATCCTCTTTTGAAATAAGCAGGTTTGATAAATGAGAGAGCTGCATTGCAGTCAGTTTAAGAATCACAAGCTTTGTAATGTGATCTTGAGCAATAGTAAGCCTCTGCATGACCCATTGGGTGGATGGCCCACTAACGATTGGAACAGATGACAGTATGATTGATTCAGGTTTTCTTTAGACATTCCAACTAAACCTATCCAGTCCATTACAAATAATTAGCACCTGGAAGGCATTATTTCCTTCTTTTTTGCACCATTAAATCCTAGCATATGGTATTGAAAGCTATCCTTTTTATACTACAAAAGATAGCCATGGGGTGTGCTTTTCTTCAATTCAGAAGGTACATCTGAACCACTTACCAGGACACTTGATAGTGTGTCGCTCTTCTACATCTGATTCCTCCTTCTAACCAGATGTCATAATGAGAGAGAAAAACAACAGGCACACTACCCTATAGGGCAGGGGTGTCCAACTCCAGTCCTGGTAGGCCGTAGTGGCTGCAGGTTTTCATTGTAACCATCTTATTAATTAGTGAGCCATTTTTGCTACTGACTAACTTGTTTTGCCTTAGTTTTTTGATTCAGCCCCCTTAGTTGTTTCTTTTTCCTTAATGAGCAGCCAAACAATAATGAGGCACAAAACAAGCCGCCACATGACCAGCTAACCTGATAATAAAGAAAGGTGAAGGTTTCGGTCATGTTGGTCTGCTCAGGTCACCAAAAAATCTTGACGGTGGTCTTAGAGAAAACAGAAAATCAGCAGTCTGCTGTGGCTGAATGAGAGCAGCAACAAGTCATGATATTCAATAACATTCTAATATAGCCGGTCATCTGTTGGCTTGTTTCACATCTCATCTCTGTTTGGCTACCATTTAATGAAGAAACAAATCAATTCAGAGGACTGAATCCTTAAAAAAAGGGCTATTAAAGTGAAGGGAAAAGGAGTTAATTAGCAGCGAAAACTGCACACTGATTAGGAAAAGGGTTAGAATGAAAGCCTGCAGCCACTGCAGCCCACCAGGACCGAGGTTGGACATCCCTGCAATAGGGTACTTGTATTTTTGGATTTATGACCCACAATTACACAGACCTGCTACACTCGTTTTTCACTTTTAAACAGGCTGCAGAATCTCTCGTAGTCCCTATGATATCACAGTGATCTTGATTTCTGACAATTACATACAGTATACTGTATACTTTTTTTTTCTAAATTATGTCTTGCAGTATCTATATATATATAATTCTCTAAGCCGCCACCCAGAGTGGGCAAGACACCCATGAAAGCACGCAGGAAGGAGCCATATATAGATTCTCTAAGCCGCCGCCAGAGCGGGCAAGACACCTATGAAAGCACGCAGGAAGGAGCCACGGCCACCAACTCTAAGACCATTGGCTACGACGAAAACTCGCACAGTCACGCCCACCAACTCGGACGCGACGCCTCGGAAAACACGCCATCATTTCTGTTTGTCTGTGCTACAGTCCACATGCAGCTCTGAGCCACGTTGACTTTTCGGTTACGACGCACGACCGCGTGCAACATCGCAAACTGTGTTACACGCTACATACAGCAATTTGCATCCGCAACAAACATGCATCTTCTTAGATGGTCTTGGAGGAACATGGAAAACGTTTCCCCGCCCACCAACACTCCTTATTCCCCGGCCCATGTTCACCCTCTCTCTCTAGGCATTCCCACTGCCTGCTCATGTGCCCGGACGAAACAACTCACCGACCACCCCGTAAGTCGCTTTCGTCTGTGTTAGGAGTCCACATGCACCTCTGAGCCACGTTGACTTTTCATTATTCTTTTCGGTTATGACGCATGCACCACCATCGCAAACTGTTTTACACGCCATGGTCTTAGAGTTGGTGGGCGGTCTCCGTGAGTTGCTCTTGCGAGCGGGCACATGACCAGGTGGTGTGTATGCTTTGAGAACAAGGGTGGACGCGGCAGGACCATATAAGAAGAGGCATGTTTGTCGCAGATGTGAATTGCTGAATGCAGCGTCTAAAACAGTTTGCAAGGGGTATCCCATGGGATCCTTAAAACAATCCTTTAAAACTGAGGTTAAAACACAATGAAGGAAGCAGTCTTTAAAAACCAATAAGTCCTGTGCCTCTGTTTCATTAGCGTCTCACCTGCTTCACCGATGCAGGCCCTGCAACAATCGAGACGCTCTCTCAGCAGCTGACCTTCTCTGTGCCTGACTCCACTATAGGCTGCAACAAAATTATGAAAGTACGGGCGCATTTTTTCACACAAGCTGTGTGTGTGGGTGGGTGTTAGTTAGTTAATTAGTTACTCGAAGGATTACAAGATGTAATATGCACAAGCGGTAACACTGCAAAAGCAGCCCAAACCAGAAAAGACGGCTTGCAAAAAGTGGCCAACAAATTACATGCGTGTGCATTGTACTTACTGAAAGCAGCGTTACGGATTTAGCAAATGTTCATTTTTTTCCCTCTGCTTAAAAAACATGTAAAAAGCGGCGTGATTATGCAGCGTATACTACGCCGCAGGTTGGTATGCAGCGTGTAAAACAGTTTGTTTGTCGTGGATAATTTGCCTTTTACTATTACACGAAGACAATTTCCTGTTAATACTTCGTCACATTGATATATTGGTGTTCTCAGTATTCAAAGCGCTATCCACACAGGGAGGAACCGGGAAGCGAAACCACAATCTTCCACAGTCTCCTTACTGCAAAGCAGCAGCACTACTACAGCACCACAAGGCAGTTAAAGAATACACCAGGCTCGATTTTCTTATCACTTCTGTTTACAGAGATCGCAGAGATAGCATTGTTGCAATGTTACTTTTCTTGGTGGCTTATTACATTATACGGATGTTTCACATGTTCATTTTTTCCCCGTGCTTAAAAGACATTAACAAAGTGCTTCTCAACTGTGACTCCGGAACATCTCAGTACGCAAGCTATATTAAGCGTCAACAACGAAGACTCGCTACACCTTAATCTACAAGTACTGACACTTATCCCTACCGACGAAGTAACTTTCACCAGCGTAGCCTTCTTCGTCACAGACGATCCCGGTTTCAGTCACGGACAATTATATGTTGCTCTCTCCAGAGGTCTATCTTTTCATTCACTCACAGTGGTATCCACAAACCCACCCCATTTGGACAACTGTGTCATTCAGGAAGTGTTCACTCATCAATAAATAATTATGCAGCATGTGCTACGCCGCGGGTTGGCTAGTATTAATTATTTCATCTGTTGATTTTGTCATATTACAATATAGTGCAAAGTAACTGTGTGCAACTTACAATAATAACAATGAATACAATTCATAAGCATTACATAATCTGGCCACGAAAGGTGGAAACCAGTGCAACCTGCAGTCTGTCCAGAGCTCAGATACGTATAGAGGGCTAGTGTCAGAAAGGGCATCCGGCTGTAAAACTTCAATGATGAAATCAGTCCAGTCAGCTTTGGAAAATGCTAAGGTGTAGGCCATATCCCTGTGGGAAATGAGTGAGGGCTACTGGGCCAAGGATTGCCCTGGTTAAAGAAGACAGTCTGGAGCATTTAAAAGAAAAGGGTCTGATGGCAGAGGAGGTGCATGACTGAGATGAATGAAGAGGGTTGCTCAAGCGGTACATCAACCCCAAATACTGTGGGAAGAGATGAAGAGGATGAAGAAGACAATTCATAAGCATTGCATGTTATTGCATGGAAGTCACAAGTCCACAGAACAACAACAACAACAATTTATTTCATTCATAGCCCAAAATCATACAAGGAAAACCTCAATGGGCAAATACAATTAAAAGTTCTAATTAGAAGCCTGAGAGAAGGCCAAGTATTTATGAACTAATATGACATGTGTTTGTTAATTCATCACTGAGGTCAGGACTCCTTTCTCTCAGTTTTTCACACAGTGCCATTGTCTATAATTCCAACAAACTGTACTGCTGTCTATTCAAGTATTACTCTTGTTCAGCCTGTATTTGAACTGTAGGCACAAATCACAAAGGAATGCTTGAGGGTTACACCATTTTTTTTTTTGAAAAATTGAATGTGAAAAGGGCAAACTGATAGATCGTCATTTTTATACTCAGTGTGGTTAAGCATAAAATTAGAAATACCATACATTTTCCTAGCCTTAAGCAACTTTTAAGAGTTAGCAGCTTTTGAGTGACATGTAATAACACTGCATACGCATGGGAACAAAAGAAAGATTTTCGTGATATAATGGAAAGATACAGCCCAACTCAGCTGCTTAATGCCTGAAGAGAATTTTCAAAAGAAGCAAGTACAAAACACCAGTATATGATTTTCATTAACTTATAAGTTTTTATAGACATTGAATGGCATGGCAGGCTGGGATAGGCGTCCCTGCCAGCTTGTACTCCCTTACTGTGCCTGGCCGGCAAGCACAGGAAGAAAATGTATCTGAAAAGAGGCAGGAGGTCCCTTGCCAACACAGAGATCACAGCATAAGATGCTGAGTAAGGAATGGGGACGCTGGCACCCTGGCAGGATCCAATGCAGGAACATTTACTGGCTGGGAGGTCAGCTTAAAGGAAGGATAGGGGGAAGCACAATTATTAAAACTGATCTTATTTAAAAATAATTAAAAAATTATTAAAACCTTCTGCAGATGTTCTATCAGACAGTTGTTGCAAGCGCCCTCTTCTACACGGTGGTGTGCTGGGGAGGCAGCATTAAGAAGAAAGACGCCTCACGCCTGGACAAACTGGTTAGGAAGGCAGGCTCAGTTGTTGGCATGGAGCTAGACAGTTTGACATCTGTGGCAGAGCGATGGGCGCTCAGCAGGCTCCTGTCAATTATGGAGAATCCACTGCATCCACTAAACAATGTCATCTCCAGACAGAAAAGCAGCTTCAGTGACAGACTGCTGTCAATGTCCTGCTCCACTGACAGACTGAGGAGATCGTTCCTCCCCCAAACTATGCGACTCTTCAATTCCAACCGGGGGGGTAAACATTAACATTATATAAAGTTATTGTCTGTTTTTATCTGCATTATTATCAGTCTTTAATTTACTATTGTTTTTTGTATCAGTAAGGTGCTGCTGGAGTAAGTGAATTTCCCCTTGGGATTAATAAAGTATCTATCTATCTATCTATCTATCCATCTATCCATCTATCTATCTATCTATCTATCTATCTATCTATCTATCTATCTATCTATCTATCTATCTATCTATCTATCTATCTATCTATCTATCTATCTATCTTGAGGCTTATGAGTGGCTTGCACCTCACAATGCACCCTCTGTATTTACTTTCATGCAGTCTTCTCTTTATGGTAGACTTGGATATCGATACGCCTACCCCCTGGAGAGTGTTGTTCACTTGGTTGGTTGTTGTGAAGGGGTTTCTCTTCACCATGGAAATGATTCTGCGATCATCCACCACTGTTGTCTATCTATCTATTATATGCTCCCCCAAACTCCTAGGTACCACCATGCATGGGGGCAGGTACCCCCATGGACAATCATAGGACATGCTGGGAGTTGTTGTATCGTGGATTGGCCCTGTGCGTGTCCCTGGGTGCCACCATGCTTCACGGTCTTTGGTACTTCCAACTGACCTGGAAGTGCTTCCAGCAGGCTATATCCTGGCACTGTTAGTACTCCTGGGTTCAAGATAAATGGAGCTGCCCTGCCACATTCAGGTAAATCAGAGTTGGGAGGAAGGAGGAAAATGCTTTCCTAGAAGGTGGAGCAGAGGATAAAGAAGAGATAAAGAGGTATTCTGTGCATTGGAGACAATGTGAAGATTATTGTATTAAATAAATCACTTATTTAAACCTAGGACTTGTGTTCGTGTGGTGTTATCTGAGGTTTGGGGTAGTGAAGCACCCTATACTGCCCACAACATATTATAATATTGCAGTTTGTTTAATGGTTACAGTTGCACAGTTATGTTTAATAGCAAGATAAAATGTCAAACTAAGAAATGGTAATGGAAGACAGTTGAGTAAAGGTGTGTAAGCAGTGTAAGGGCAATTAAAAGTGATACAGTCACTCGTGTTCACATGAACAACAGAGTCAGGAACAGTAAAAGTTCTGAGGCGTAGACACTGCTCTGTCAAATTCTGTTAACTTTAGTAGCTTAAGTTTACACATCATTTGTGATTTATAAATAATATTAGACTTTTGTTAGTGTGATCATCTTCTATTTTAACCAGTTTAGTTTAATGTTATCTCTATTACTGCTCAGTTAAAAAAATATCTGATTATGTATTTAATTGTTTACAGACATGGACAAATGAGAAAAGAAGAACCCACAATCGTCTTTGAAATATCTTGAAACTAACAAAAACAAATGGAACCCATCATTGTTTACCCATATTTAATAAAAATCAGACATTGCTTTAGAGCTGGGATTCAACAGAATATTTCAAATAATAACCCAAATGAAAATGGCATGGGTAAAAATGACAGAACCTTGACCTAATATTTTGTTGCAAACCCTGTAGAGTCAACCACGGTAAACAAGGGGCTCCTGGAGCTCTCCATGAGACTTCTACGCCTGTCCACAGGTAGTCTGTTCCACTTGCCCTGAGCAAACTGCTCCAGCTGTGTCAGGTTTGAAGGGGTCTTCTCCAGACTGCAAGTCTCAGTTCTCTCCATAGATGTTTGCTAGGATTCAAATCAGGGCTCAGAGAAGGCTACTTAAGGAACACTTAAATCTTTTGTTCTTTGCTATTCTTGGGTGTTTTTGGGTCATTATTCTGTTGGAGGATCCTTGATCTGCAGCTAAGACGGAGCTTTCTGTCACTGGGCAATATCTTTTCCTCAAGATAACTGATGATCATTGTTCCCAACACAGACTCAAGGCACCTCGTGGCAGACACAGCAAAGCAGCCCCAAAACATAACTAAACCTCCTCCATGTTTTACAGTACATATGGTGTTCTTTTCTTTGAAAGCTTAATTTTTTTCATCTGTGGACATAGAGCTGATGTGACTTACCAAAAAGCTCCAGTTTTGTCTCATCTGTCTAAAGGATATTCTCCCAAAAGTAATGTGACTTGTCAATATGCATTTTAGCAGATTGCAGTCTGGCTTTTCATGTTTTGCTTTTAGCAGTGGAGCCCTTTTGGGTCTCCTTCCATTGAGCTCACTGTCATTCAAAAAGCAACAGATGTTGTGATCAGACACTGATGGACCTTGACCTTGAAGTTCAGTTTGAATCTCTTTGAAAGTTGTCCTTGACTTTGCGTTTACCAATTTCACTATCATTTTTCCCATTCTGGGGTCAGTTTTCCTCTTGCGGCCACATTCAGGAAGGTTGGCTACTGTCTGATGGACCTTAAACTTCTTAATAATATTTGTAACTGTTTTCACAGGAACATCAAGTTGATGGAGATGGTCTGATTGTTTTTGCCTTTAACATGCTTGAGTATAATGTTCTTTCTGATCTCCTCAGATGAATCTCTCCTTCACTTTCTCTGGCCCATGTTCAGTTTCAGTCACATGATAATACCAAAGAGCAGAGTGACTACTTTTCTACAATTAAATAAGCTGAATGACTGATTGCACAATTGGAGACGTGTATGATACGAATGAAAGAAAACAGCTAATTTGAAAAATCAATCAAATCCAATTAATGATGATCTTTTCTAGAGGTACCAACAAATGTTTTCAGGCCTTTTTAGAATTTCTTTGTAAAATAAGCAATACTTGATCTCTTGGCACACTTGCTTTGCTTTACTTGATTACATATCAAAGGCATGCAGGTATACAGGGGACAATAGCTTTTCATTTAATCACATTTCAGGAGGCATACAACTCTTTGTCAATGAGCTGTAAGGGGAACAACAAATTTGTCCACGTCTGTGTATGGTTATGTATTCAACTGAGTGTTTTGTTGGGGTCACTGCGAGGACAGGGGGCACCATAGGGAGGAAAACACTGGAGTCTGCAACCACGTCTGCATTTTCTTTTTCATCTGGAAGAAAAGCTGCCAGCTGATAATGATGTCACTTTTAGGTGGCTGGCCAACCCTGTCCTTTCTGTCTTCCTCAAGATATAAGGAGATCGTAAACAGAAGAAGGCAGTTATCTGATGGACCACCTCCAAGGATGACACTTCTAAAATTACAGCAGTGCTCTCTTGTAGCTTTTTCCATTTTTGCTTTTTGCCTTGTGGAATATAAACAGGGTTTTTCTGTAGAGCCCTAAATATTCAACGTTGTACCTTTAGTATTCTTTTACCGTATGTTTCTTTTGTTTTCCTGTATATGTATATCTGAAGAAGTCTAGGTTTATATATGCATAAAACAAATTGAATAAAATACCTCTCACAAACATTTAAATCACAGTGACTGTTGCAGTCTGCCTGCAATTTGAAAGAGGGACCCATTTAAGAAAATGCAAAATTAGACCAACTTATGATCACCAGTGTGGTTTCATGATACCCAACAGTGGCCATTACAGTCATACTTAATGCTGAATATCAACATTATTGATGTATTCAAAATATTTCTGTTGTTGGACCCCCAGTGAAGTGTGAACTTTACTACCGTATATACTTGTGGATAAGATCTCCCGTGGATAAGTCGGAACTTGATTTTACCATATAATTTCTGGTATTTTATAATGTCAGTCATATAAGTCGAATGTGGAAAACTCACGCTATTGGTCCAGGAGATTACGATATGCTAACGCTCACTTGAGAGGGTGACCATGGAGCACACTGCCTTTTTTTTCTATGTGGGTGTATCAGCGTGTGCACCTAAACTCTCTCTGTCTCTTTCTCTATTGTGCCTATGTGACCACACGGTAATTCCCAAATTATTGTATTTGTTGTATCTCACAACCTCACACACCTTTATTGGAAGAGCATCCCTTATCTAACATGGAGCATTCGATCAAAAGAAAATATATAGCTGGTTTTAAATTAAACATCATTAAAGTAGCGAAAGAAATTGGTAACTGCGCTGCTGCAACAAAATTCGATGTGTCCCAGAAACTGGTAAGAGATTGGAGGAAGCAAGAAGATGTAAAAAAAAAAAATGTAAGTGTCGCATTTTTGAATGGTCTATATGATCGATTTTTTGGGTTTCAAGACCCGACTTATACATGAGTATATACGGTATATTTTTCTAAATGAATATTCATCTTTATTATGAATTTCGCTTTATTACCTTTTAATGCCATCTATATGATGTGTGTTTCATGTCACCTTTTTATGTATACAGAGCTGATTCTTGCCTATCTTTTGGAATGTCAATATCAAACACAGATAGCATAAATGTATTTCTCTAGCAGGCAGATGGTCTCCTGTTTTTGACTCTGGGATATGAAGCTGTTAACTGTGGGTCATTTTGTGGTTCCAAGAAGATAGATGTTGGTTCAGACCAAGGCATTGTATTACATAGTGGAGACAAGATTTCTGCAAATGTCTGATAAGAACAAACAAATCACTTCTCTAATTAACAAACCAAAAATTATTTGTGGAGTTAGCCCATATATCTCCTGTTTTTGCGTATTGTTTTTACAGAGCTAACTAGTCCTCAAAATCATGTATGGTGTAAGGAGGGCTTGAACCTTTAGAAATGATAAGATGCATGGAGGTTATTCAGATTGTATATTTGATAGAAGCTGAATCCATCAATGCTCTGTAATAAGAGCCTGCTGTTTTGACTATTAATTAATTTGGTTTATTTTTCTTCCACAGAAGGATTTAGAGCCCACCTAATTGAATCTTTGTAATGTTGATACCCTTTCCAAAATGCCTGGTAATAGTGGAGCATTCCTTGGATTCCTTCAAGGCTATCTGGTAAGTTCATTAGGCAAAAGCACAGTATTGGTCCCAGCTGAGATGCAGAACTAGCCTCACTCCAGGGGACAGGGCCAGTGCCAGGGATGAGGTGACAGTGCAATCACCTCATGTGGTACTTTGGTAAGAGCAGCATCTTCATGTAACTTTTTTTTAACATTATGAAATGATAATACCAAAAACTGAACACATATAGTACCTTATTTATACAGTATACCACCTTTAAAAATTGTGAGAATATTTTCATTTTAAAAGTTAAAATTTTTGCATAACACACACTGCAAGCATTCGAAAATCAAAATAGTATGTTCACATTTAGAAAACATATGTCAGCAAATGGCACTGGCGTCCATTTTCTTATTTTTACATACCGTCATAGGTCAAAGGCGCTGTCTGGACTGGAGCATTGCTAAAGAAAAGTCAAAATGGTAAAAATGAGTTGAAAAATCCATGCCAGCAGCATTTGACACAATATGTTATTACAGAGTACCGAGACTACATTCAGACTGCAATTGGAAGTGCCTCAGTTCCATTTTGGCTCATGTACTTTTTTTTTGTTTGATTGTTCAAATTGATATCTGATATGACTGTGTACTGATATCTATCCTAAATATCCAAAATTAATAAAAATGAATTCATGAGACAGACGTGACCTTATAAACAAACATGAATACGAGCTACATGCTAACTTCAAATTGTTGACAGTCCAGGATGTCTGTGAACTGGTCAGCTCACGACGGCAAGTGCTCAAAGATGCTTTGAGTAGAATCACCACTGTAAGAATCTCTTGGA
Source organism: Erpetoichthys calabaricus (assembly GCF_900747795.2). Taxonomy (NCBI): domain Eukaryota; kingdom Metazoa; phylum Chordata; class Cladistia; order Polypteriformes; family Polypteridae; genus Erpetoichthys; species Erpetoichthys calabaricus. The sequence goes on from NC_041397.2 coordinate 27,758,925, forward strand.
AAAACACATGTTTCACATGCAACTTTGTAGAAGTTACATAGCAATTGGGTTGTATTTGGTAGACATTTTTTTCTTTTTGATTTTCACATTTCTCTAAAAAGATTAATTCTATATCACATGAATGAGAAATACGTTATCTAAAAATGGTATGATGATATGAGAGTACAATTACAATTTTACTGTGTAACCCCAAAAACTATAACAATATAGATCAAATTTTGGCCTTTGAAATAAACTGACAACCCTAATATAAATACAGAATTCAGTTAAATCAAAGTAGTTATCTCTTAACATGTACCCATGACTCCTGTTTACTGTATGCTCACTAAGGTATGCTGTGGACTGTAGGGGGCGCTCCAGCTCCAGCTCCAAACACCCAATACTGACAGACTCGAACACAAGTATAAGTACAGAAGAGTTTTTATTGTGGGAAACCCTTTTGGTAATTGTTTCCCATAACACCAAGCACAACACAGCCAGGAAATAGCAAGCACACAGCAATTCTCTGTAAATGTCTTCTTTCTCTTTTTCTGTCACTGCCTGCCCACCAAGCTTGATCCCCCTTCCTCCCAAGCAGTGACAGGCAGATGCTTTTATATTACAGAAGCACTTCTGGTGTCTAGTAGCTGTAGCTCAAACACACTTCTGGATGAGGTGAGAGGCTGACAAAGTAGGGCTCCCCAGACCCCGCAGCACCCCTTGGCATAACCTACAGAACCCAAAAGGGCTGAATGGAAGACCTCCAATTCCAATGGTGCCCTGTGGGAATCTGTGGCACTGCTCTAACCCAGGGTGCTGCCATCTTGTGGTCTGGGGAAGGTAATGTCTTGTCCTCACAATGCAAACAATGCAGTTTCATCATTCAATCAGTGTATAATGTTATATCAGCAAAAGACTGAATACACAGAACATTTTTAGTGTGCCAAGAGCTACTATAAAGAGTTTTTGATGATGGCGAAAAACAGATGATGATATCTGTGGAGATTTAAGGCAAGTTTTAATGTAAGCCCATAGAATTATGTTCAGTCTAATCTTGCAGTCCTGTTGCTGTGTTTATTGTTTAATTTTATTTTACCATGTCTGTGCTTCTCAGGCTTTGTCAGTTTGAGTATCATAATTATTCTGTTAGATTTTAAGTTAACCCAGCCACAGGGAATGCACAAACCAGTGTGTTTCTTCGTGCCGGTCCCAAGCCAAGATAAATGGGCAGGGTTACATCAGGAAGGCCATCCAGTGTAAAATTTTGCCAAATCAATATGCAGACAACAATACAAATTTCCATACCGGATCGGTCGAGCCCTGGGTTAACAACGACCGCCACCAGTACTATTAGCCAACAGGGTGCTGGCGGAAATTGGGCTACTGTTGGCCAAAGAAGAAGAAGAAGGAGAAGAAGAGGGGGGAGACGTGTATGGAGGCAGGAGTAGAGGAGAAAGGTAAAGAGAGTGGAACTGAGGGTAGGAACTTTGAATGTTGGCAGTATGACTGGTAAGGGGAGAGAGTTAGCAGATATGATGGAGAGAAGGAAGGTTGATATATTATGTGTGCAAGAGACTAAATGGAAGGGGAGTAAGGCCAGGTGGATCAGAGGTGGATTCAAATTGTTCTATCATGGTGTGGATAGGAGGAGAAATGGAGTAGGGGTTATTCTGAAGGAACAGTATGTTAAGAGTGTTTTGGAGGTGAAAACAGTGTCAGACAGAGTAATGATTATGGAGCTGGAAATTGGAGGTGTGATGATGAATGTTGTTAGTGCATATGCCCGGCAAGTTGGGTGTGTGATAGAGGATAAAGAAGATTTCTGGAGTGAGTTGGATGAAGTGATGAACAGTGTACCCAAGGGACAGAAAGTAGTGGTTGGAGCGGATTTCAATGGACATGTTAGTGAAGGGAACAGCGGAGACCAGGAGGTGATGGGTAGGTATGGTGTCAAGGAGAGGAATGAAGAAGGTCAGAGGATAGTGGACTTTGCAAAAAGGATGGACATGGCTGTGGTGAAAATGTATTTTAAGAAGAGGGAGGAAAATAGGGTGAAGTACAAGAGTGGAGGAAGATGCAAACAGGTAGAATACATCCTATGCAGAAGAGTCAATCTGAAGGAGACTGAAGACTGCAAAGTGGTGGCAGGGGAAAGTGTAGTTAAGCAGCATAGGATGGTGGTCTGTAGGATGACGTTGGAGATCAAGAAGAGGAAGAGAGTGAGGGCAGAGCCAAGGATCAAATGGTGGAAGTTGAAAAAGGAAGACTGCAAGGTTGAGTATAGGGAGAAGGTGAGACAGGCACTGGGTGGTAGTGAAGAATTACCAGACAGTTGGGAAACTACAGCAGATGTAGTAAGGGTGACAGCATGAAGGGTGCTTGACGTGACATCTGGACAGAGAAAGGAGGAAAAGGAAACCTGGTGGTGGAATGGTGAAGTACAGGAGAGTATACAGAGGAAGAGGATGGCAAAGAAGAAGTGGGATAGTCAGAGAGATGCAGAAAGTAGACAAGAGTACAAGGAGATAAGGTGCAAGGTGAAGATAGAGGTGGTGAATGCTAAAGAAAAGGCGTATGATGAGTTGTATGAGAGGTTGGACACTATGGAGGGAGAAAAGGACCTGTGCCGATTGGCTAGACAGAGGGACCAAGCTGGGAAAGATGTGCAGCAAGTTAGGGTGATAAAGGATAAAGATGGAAACGTATTCACAAGCAAGGAGAGTGTGTTGAGCAGATGGAAAGAATACTTTGAGAGGCTGATGAATGAAGAGAACAAGAGAAAGAAGAGGTTAGATGATGTGGAAATAGTGAATAGGAAATGCAAAGAATTAGCAAGGAAGAAGTAGGGACAGCTATGAAGAGGATGAAGAATGGAAAGGCTGTTGGTCCAGATGACATACCTGTGGAAGCATGTAGGTGTTGAGGAGAGATGGCAGTGGAGATTTTAACACTGTATAATGGAATCTTGGAAAGTGAGAGGATGCCTGAGGAGTGGAGAAGTGTACTGGTGCCGATATTTAAGAATAAGGGGGATGTGCAGAACTGTAGTAACTATAGGAGGATAAAATTGATGAGCCACAGCATGAAGTTATGGGAAAGAGTTATGGAACTAGGTTAAGAACAGACCTATAAATATAAATATAATATATATACCTATAAATATCTGGGAGTGCAGCTGGATGATAAATTAGACTGGACTGCCAATACTGATGCGCTGTGCAAGAAAGGACAGAGCCGACTATACTTCCTTAGAAGGCTGGCGTCCTTCAACATCTGCAATAAGATGCTGCAGATGTTCTATCAGACAGTTGTGGTGAGTGCCCTCTTCTATGCGGTGGTGTGCTGGGGATGCAGCATTAAGAGGAAAGACGCCTCACGCCTGGACAAACTGGTGAGGAAGGCAGGCTCTATTGTTGGCATGGAACTGGACAGTTTAACATCTGTGGCAGAGTGAAGGGTGCTCAGCAGGTTCCTATCAATTATGGAGAATCCACTGCATCCACTAAATAGTATCATCTCCAGACAGAAGAGCAGCTTCAGCGACAGACTACTGTCACTGTCCTGCTCCACTGACAGATTGAGGAGATCGTTCCTCCCCCAAACTATGCGACTCTTCAATTCCACCCGGGGGTGTAAACGTTAACATTTAACATTATACAAAGTTATTGTCTGTTTTTCACCTGAATTATTATCATTCTTTAATTTAATATTATTTATTGTATCATTATGCTGCTGCTGGAGAATGTGAATTTCCCATTGGGATTAATAAAGTATCTATCTATCTATCTATCTATCTATCTATCTATCTATCTATCTATCTATCTATCTATCTATCTATCTATCTATCTATCTATCTATCTATCTATCTATCTATCTATCTAAGAAGTGAGGTGATGGTTAGTGAGCAGCAGTATGGTTTCATGCCAAGAAAGAACAACACAGATGCAATGTTTGCTCTGAGGGTGTTGATGGAGAAGTATAGAGAAGGCCAGAAGGAGTTGCATTGTGTCTTTGTGGACCTGGAGAAAGCATATGACAGGGTGCTTCGAGAGGAGCTGTGGTATTGTATGAGGAAGTTGGGAGTTGCAGAGAAGTATGTAAGAGTTGTACAGGATATGTACGAGGGAAGTGTGACAGTGGTGAGGTCTGTGGTAGGAGTTAAGGATGCATTCAAGGTGGAGGTGGGATTACATCAGGGATCGGCTCTCAGCCCTTTCTTATTTGCAATGGTGATGGACAGGTTGTCAGACGAGATTAGAGAGGAGTCCCCGTGGACTACTAATGTTTGCTGATGACATTGTGATCTGTAGCGAGAGTAGGGAGCAGGTTGAGGAGACCCTGGAGAGATGGAGATATGCTCTAGAGAGGAGAGGAATGAAGGTCAGTAGAACAAGACAGAATACATGTGTGTGAATGAGAGGGAGGTCAGTGGAATGGTGAGGAGGCAATAAGTACAGTTGGTGAAGATGGATGAGTTTAAATACTTGGGATCAACAGTACAGAGTAATGGGGATTGTGAAAGAGAAGTGAAAAAGAGAATGCAGATAGGGTGGAATGGATGGAGAACAGTGTCAGGAGTGATTCGTGACAGACAGATATCAGCAAGAGTGAAAGGGAAGGTCTACAGGACGGTAGTGAGACCAGCTATGTTATATGGGTTGGAGATGGTGGCACTGATCAGAAAGCAGGAGACAGAGCTGGAGGTGGCAGAGTTAAAGAGGCTAAGATTTGCATTGGGTGTGACGAGGATGGATAGGATTAGAAATGAGTACATTAGAGGGTCAGCTCAAGTTGGATGGTTTGAAGACAAAGTCAGAGAGGCGAGATTGCATTGGTTTGGACATGTGCAGAGGAGAGATGCTGGGTATATTGGGAGAAGGATGCTAAGGATAGAGCTGCCAGGCAAGAGAAAAAGAGGAAGGCCTAAGAGAAGGTTTATGGATGTGGTGAGAGAGGGCTTGCAGGTGATGGGTGTAACAGAACAAGATACAGAGGACAGAAAGATATTGAAGAAGATGATCTGCTGTGGCAACCTCTAACGGAAGCAGCCGAAAGAAGAAGAAAAAGGTTTTAATTGCTGGATTATTATCTATGTTGTGGCCTATCATTTTTGTCCTCCTTCTAATTTCTGGAATTTTTGTAAGGTGTCAGTCACAACATCTGTTAAAAGTGTCTTAAGTGTGTGCTACGCGCTTTTAGTTAGAAAGGACAAGTGCATTTTAGCCTTCATGACAATTCAAAACACTCAGGAAGTGGCTGTAGTAGGAGCGACACAGCTGAGTTTCACAATCGATCATGCAATTTTTAGTCAAGAACCAAACTGAGGGCAATAGCAGGAATATTTATACTGATAGAGAGCAGCATCATAGTGATCACACACACTAATTGGAGCCGTCCATGAAAACCAAAAATAAAAAATGGTGGCACCCAAACAAAAACAGAAAATGGTTGAACTCAATACAAAACAAATTAAGTGAAATAATGGTGAAGTGACATTATCAAAAAAGTAAAAGCAAAAATAATAATCCATCATCCAACCCGCTATATCCTAACTACAGGGTCACAGGGGTCTGCTGGAGCTAATCCCAGCCAACACAGGGCGCAAGGCAAGAAACAAATCCGGGCAGGGCACAAGCCCACCGCAGGGCACACACACACCAAGCACACACTAGGGACAATTTAGAATCACCAGTGAACCTAACCTGCATGTCTTTGGACTGTGGGAGGAAACCCACGCAGACATAGGGAGAACATGCGAATTCCACACAGGGAGGACCCGGGAAGTGAACCCAGGTCTCCTAACTGCAAGGCAGCAATGCTACTGCTGCGCCACCGTGCCACCCAAAAATAATAATCAAATAGTAAAACAATACTAGAATATTATTTGCATAATCCAGACAACCGCCACTTGTATATGTTGACTGAACCTACCTATTATATACCTATTATATAGTTATATAATTTTGGATGTTTGCTGCACAACCTCAAAATACAGCCTAAAATTATTGCCATTAAGACCATCTACCAAAAATGATGCTGGCCTCTTTGGCTTGTGAAGCTCACTGTATAACTGTAATATAACTGTAATAACAGTTCTGTAACTATTACTATCCCTTAGCTTGAATTTTAAGCTCTTATCACATTTCTTATCACATTTATGCTGATGATTCTTTCAGCTTCCAAGTTCCTTTAAACCACACCTCCATAAGTTATCTTCCTTGGTCGAATACCTGAGTGAATTTAATAAATGGCTAGCTGTTAGTTTTTTACACCTCAATTCTAAAAAAGCTGTGGTTGCCCCGTTAAATCTGCACACAGAGATCAGTCTTAGGTTATTTTGTTTCACCCAAGTTTAAATCTTGTGTCCGGAAGCTGGGTGTTATGTCTGACCGTTCTTTAAACCTTGATGTTGCTTTTATCATCCCAGGATAATTATCAAAGCTCAAAGGGAGACATTAATGCATGCTTTTATTTTTTCATGTCTTGCTTGTTGGAATTCTTTATTTACATGTTTAAACATGACATCGCTGCTGTGTCTTCAGTCTATGCAGAATGCTGCTGATAGATTGTTAACCAGCTCCAGTAAGTGGTCTCACATTACTCCGATTTTATCTTCATTTTATTAGCTTCTGGAGATTTTAGAATTCATTTTAAAATTTTACTAATCAACTTTAGAGCTTTGCATAGTCAAACACCACCATATATTTCAAATTCTTTACAACATTATACTACCAAACGCCCACTTAGGTCATCTAACTAGTGCCTTCTTATTGTTTCACATACAGTGGTGTGAAAAACTCTTTGCCCCCTTCCTGATTTCTTATTCTTTTGCATGTTTGTCATACAAAATGTTTCTGATCATCAAACACATTTAACCATTAGTCAAATATAACACAAGTAAACACAAAATGCAGTTTTTAAATGATGGTGTTTATTATTTAGGGAGAAAAAAAATCCAAACCTACATGGCCCTGTGTGAAAAAGTAATTGCCCCCTTGTTAAAAAATAACCTAACTGTGGTGTATCACACCTAAGTTCAATTTCCGTAGCCACCCCCAGGCCTGATTACTGCCACACCTGTTTCAATCAAGAAATCACTTAAATAGGAGCTGCCTGACACAGAGAAGTAGACCAAAAGCACCTCAAAACTAGACATCATGCCAAGATCCAAAGAAATTCAGGAACAAATGTGAACAGAAGTAATTGAGATCTATCAGTCTGGTAAAGGTTATAAAGCCATTTCTAAAGCTTTGGGACTCCAGCGAACCACAGTGAGAGCCATTATCCACAAATGGCAAAAACATGGAACAGTGATGAACCTTCCCAGGAGTGGCCGGCCGACCAAAATTACCCCAAGAGCGCAGAGACGACTCATCCGAGAGGTCACAAAAGACCCCAGGACAACGTCTAAAGAACTGCAGGCCTCACTTGCCTCAATTAAGGTCAGTGTTCACGACTCCACCATAAGAAAGAGACTGGGCAAAAACGGCCGGCATGGCAGATTTCCAAGACGCAAACCACTGTTAAGCAAAAAGAACATTAGGGCTCGTCTCAATTTTGCTAAGAAACATCTCAATGATTGCCAAGACTTTTGGGAAAATACCTTGTGGACTGATGAGTCAAAAGTTGAACTTTTTGGAAGGCAAATGTCCCGTTACATCTGGCGTAAAAGGAACACAGCATTTCAGAAAAAGAACATCATACCAACAGTAAAATATAGTGGTGGTAGTGTGATGGTCTGGGGTTGTTTTGCTGCTTCAGGACCTGGAAGGCTTGCTGTGATAGATGGAACCATGAATTCTACTGTCTACCAAAAAATCCTGAAGGAGAATGTCCGGCCATCTGTTCGTCAACTCAAGCTGAAGCGATCTTGGGTGCTGCAACAGGACAATGACCCAAAACACACCAGCAAATCCACCTCTGAATGGCTGAAGAAAAACAAACTGAAGACTTTGGAGTGGCCTAGTCAAAGTCCTGACCTGAATCCAATTGAGATGCTATGGCATGACCTTAAAAAGGCGGTTCATGCTAGAAAACCCTCAAATAAAGCTGAATTACAACAATTTTGCAAAGATGAGTGGGCCAAAATTCCTCCAGAGCGCTGTAAAAGACTCATTGCAAGTTATCGCAAACGCTTGATTGCAGTTACTGCTGCTAAGGGTGGCCCAACCAGCTATTAGGTTCAGGGGGCAATTACTTTTTCACACAGGGCCATGTAGGTTTGGATTTTTTTTTTCTCCCTAAATAATAAAAACCACCATTTACAAACTGCATTTTGTGTTTACTTGTGTTATATTTCACTAATGGTTAAATGTGTTTGATGATCAGAAACATTTTGTGTGACAAACATGCAAAAGAATAAGAAATCAGGAAGGGGGCAAATAGTTTTTCACACCACTGTACTTGGCTAAAGACTCATGGAGACTGGGCCTTTCAGTCTGTTGCACCATAATGGTGGAATAGCTTTCCTTGTGCTTTACGGCCGGCTGCTACAACTGATACATTTAAAAAACAGTTGAAGAAACACCTTTTTGGGCTAGCATATGGGTAGCCTTTTTTGGCTCTTCCATTTTATGTTCATTTGTTGAAACGTTAGCTTAATTTTATTTTGTTTGTAACTGTGCATTTTAGTTGTTTTACTATGGTGTACGGCACTTTGTGACTCTCTCTCCGGAAGGTGCTTTATAAATAAATAAAGAAAAACTGTATTATCCTTTTATTGTCCATAATGATAAATTTGTGATCTAAATAATTTTCTATCAGTTCCATTCTATCAGTAAAGCTGCAGCACCCTGGCTTTCCAAAATCTCAAAGGTTGCAATACTTTTCCATATTATGGACAGTGAAACTGGATATAATTTCACATTTTTTGATGCCCCCGAAAGACAATACCTCATCAGTTCTTCCATTTTACCTTCAATTAGGAAATAATGCTTTCTTTTTCAAGATCTAATAGACCCAAATGCAGTTGGAAAGACAAAAGATCTGGAAAGTAGTCTGGTAACTACAGTACTTGCTAGAATAAAACTTAACACAATAAAAGGGTTCATAATGGATAAACGTCCCTTGAAAACCATCCAGTAGAAATCATTTTAATATCACTAAAGTGGCAGATTCACAAAGGCATAAATTCCCTAAGATAAAAATGTCTAAAGATGCTCTATTGCCAGGAGGTTTATTTTACAGATGAAAGATTATGCAGCAAAACAAATGAAGCCAGACGCAATGAAGTATAAATCAAGCAATATATGAGAAAAATAAATTAAAAAGTTAAAACATAAAAGTTGAATCAGTCTTGTAAATTCAGATATTAATTCATCAAGAAGAAGTGAACTTTGTACAGGGTTAGGCAATAAAAAGGCCGTCTCTTTTTGGATGCCTGTTTATAAAGCAGGGCTGCATTTTAGGTGGAGTTGCCTACTTGTCCATAACTAGTTTTCCCTTAGTTGAAATAAGAAAGACAAATGTTAAAATATGTAAAAAAAAATTAAAAAGCATATTGCACCAAGTATGGTGTTTCAGCCAGACAAGCACACCAAACATACTCTTGGTTATACCATTTATGAGCTCCTAGATACAACGGAGTTCTTGAATTTCTGAATGCCCTCCAATCTAGAACTCCCATGCTTTATTTTTCCTTTTCTAAATAACTTGTGCTCTCCAAAAACCTTATTTTTCGTTTTACATATTTTAAATATCCCTCCCTTCATCTTTTCATTTATTCGCCATACCCTGAATCTAGTGAAACATCTGAATCAAAGTCTGAACCGATTGTCTTTACCTTCTTTGGTGCCATTTTTAAATTCTCATTGAGATATGCCTTTCAATTTTATGAATGCTTGTTTACCCTTCTTCAGAGCTAATATTGCAATTGCAGACTGTAGGAATTCTTCGGTTACTATTTCGGATGTCAAATCTTGGAAATTCATTCTGTTCACTTATATGTTGGGATAACGTTTTGTGGAATGATGTTGATTTGCCCAATTCACACAAAAAGCAATGAAAGACTAGTTCAAATTATTTTCTTGAAAATAAAAAGTTAAGCGAACATATTGTTCAACACAACCATTAAATGCCAGTTAAGACTGAGCTCATTATTGGATGTGTTCAAATGTGATGCCAGCTTGTCTGCAAGTCCTCCCACTTGAAACAGCAACTTGGTTTTCAGTAGACTGATTATGTTAACATGTACTCTTCAAGGAAATTTCTCAAGAAAGTTCAATTTACATTGACCTATCATGAATAGAGCGCACAGTACACATTTTTAAAATCTCAAAAACACCCGTTGAAACGTAGTGTCAAATTTTGAACTTGTTTTCCTAAAATAGAAAAACAACGTGCGTAGCATCAAGTACAGATAAGTTTACTATGTCAGATTAAACTTGAGAAAGTTTACTGACACTTGCATATTTTGTTTTCCTCTTTCTTGTTTGATGCCATTCCTGAGGCCAAAATAGATAAGCAGAGTGATGTGAGCAGCGGATACTTGTGCCTGGATGTGTTGCTGATACAAGCAGTGCTGGTGGTGACTTGAAACACAAAATGAACTACCACAGTTATGCAGATGACACACAGCTTTACTTATCTATAGCACCTGATGATCCTGACACTCTGGCTTTCTGATTCAATGTCTTACCTGTATTTTTGAATAGATGATTAGTATTTTTTAAGCTAAACATGGAAAAAACAGAAATCCTAGTTGTTGGCAAATGTCAGTGAATGTCTTAGAAATAAACTTGGTCCCTTAGCATTAAAAGTCAAGGTGAAAGTAATAAAGTTAGCTGTAATCATGGACACTGGCCTAAACTTTAAATCACACATTAACCAGTGTCACACATGTGCGATTGGTAAGCAGCTAAAAAGCAGCTAGCATTGGAATTGGACTGTGTGTGAAGCTATCTAGGCCTCCATGGCGATGCTGCCACCAGACTGCCAGAGTTTCACTCTTGCACCACTGAAGCACTGCTAAAACACTAGCAAAAGTGTTGTGCTGGTCTCACTTCTGCTGAAGATCAAGTTAAATGCCATTCATTCTTTTTCTGTTCTCCTTTTTTGAAAAATACAAATACTTTAAAAGCTATTTTTCCTTTCCTTGGTAATGCCAGTCTAGGCACATTATTGGAAGTTGATTACCTTTGTCCTTTAGAGCTCCCTTTAAAATACTACTAATGGTATATTAAGCTTTAAATTTTCTTGCTCCTTTCTATATTTTGATTTGCCTGTCCTCCTACATTCCAAGTCATAACCTTAGATCCTCTAATAGTGGTTTGCTTATTATTCCAAGAGCTAAGTATGAAAAAACTAGTGAGGTGGCCATTTTCTGTTATGCACCGAAAACCTGGAATTCTTTACCAATAGAGATACACAGGCTAACACCGTGGATGATCTACTCCTAATACATGCATAAAATATCTTATTCCTTATGGATTTGAAATTACTAATCTAGACTTTTATCTGTTATCTTTTCCATTTTTTCTGTGGCGGCGTTTCACACCAGATCCATCTCATCAAAACACTGTGCCAAACAAATACCCCAACTGTCCACAAGACCAACTGTGATAAATCCACTAGGATGAATCCTGAAAAACAATAAGGAATGACTTTAGAACATTTATGTTGGGTAGAATAAGCAGTGGGGTCTGAGCAGTATTTAGGTCTTGGTACCCAGTCAGATTTTTTTTTCTCTGGACTGTTTTTTTCTGTACTTCCCTACCTATCTGACCTTACAACTGGGTCTTTTGAGACTCATGAAACAAAACTGTACATAAGGACTCTGTGTCATACAGCAGGGGTGGGCAATGTCGGTCCTGGGGCCTCATGCATAACACTGTGTGTAAAATTCACACAAAAACATGGCGTACGGACAAAAGTGGAAATGTGCGTACACACAAAAAAATCCAGATGCATAAATCTGTGCGTACATCAACTTCCACGTTCTTCCGCTACATAAATCCCGGTTAGAGTGAAAAGTAACACACGTGCACGCGCCTGCTGCCACTTCCCAACTCCTCCCAGAATTATGCAACTTTTGAATATGCAAATCAATATAAATAGCCCTTAAGCTCAGCCTTCTGTAAAAAGACATTGGCAAAAGCATGGGGGAAAATAGAAGAATTTCAGCAAATACCAAGTGGAGGCAAGGAAAAACGTATTATTTGTTGGTTTAAACAGTGGTATAAACAACAAAAAGAAGTTGAACGAGTGAAATAGCGTGTCAGAGAAACTCGAAAGTTCAAGTTCATAAAGTCACACAGTGCCTAAAATAAAAAAGAAGTTGTCAGATATCAAAGTTGCTGTGAAAAGGTGAGTCATAGCCCACTGTCTGAGTGTCATATGGGAGCTCATTAGGGTACAGAGAAAAAAAAAAATAGGCACACAGTGGGGAAAAAGCTCAAAATGTCAACTTTAATCTTGAAATTTACACTTTTATCACTTAGTATATTTTGACATTAAAGTAGAACATTGTAAACTTCATCTTAAAATTGTTTAATTTACTAGTTTCTCAAATAACATCGTAACTAAAGTAGCACATTAATTTGTATTGTATGTGTTCTTTTATGTGCTCTGTGTGTGTGAATCACTACGTGCTTCTTAAACGAGCTCTCTCTTCCTCCAACAGGACACAGAATCCATTACATTCGTGATATTAGAGCTCTCTAAATAATTAAAATACTGAGGTATATACTTGATATAATTTTCATGATGATAGGAATTAAAGCATGTTATTAAACATGGGAACACGGTGGTGCAGTGATAGTGATGAGCTTGCGCCCCGTCCAGAAATTGTTCCTGCCTCACGCAAGATGCTTACTGTGCCATGTGAGACCTTCGATGAAATAATTTACTGCAGCAGTACTGTCTCTTTCAAACGTACTAACCCCCAATTCCTGTTCTTCCTTTTCTTTCTCCAAGTACCCAATTGCCACACAATCAGCTCTATAATAGATGTTAAGCCATTTGTAAGCTTAGAACGCCAATTCTTCAAAACTTTTAAGGAACATTGAAATATCTTCATAGTACATGTTTAATTATTCTATCCATCTATCCTTCCAGTGTCGTACCAGTCCCAGCAAGAATACAGCGTAAGGCAGGAAGAATCCCTGAACGGGGTGTCAGCTCGTCTCTAGCGCTGCGACACCATGTCCTCACATGTTTAATTATTAACAATATAGATTATCTAAATGATATTAAAATTTTATCTATATAATGTAAAAAACATTTTAATGCATTTCATCTTAAAAATTATAGTGTCATGATATGTAAATACGCGCTTTATAAAGTGGCTCAGGTTGTGCAATATTATAACTGTAGTGCAAATTTAGAGTGAGGTAATTGTACTAATAAGTACAAACAGTTCTACAAGGAGCACTTGATGGACTGATTGAGTCCGTTTATAGTTCTTGGGATGAAACTGTTTCTGAACCGCAAGATCCCTACAGGAAAGGCTCTGATACAGTGGGATAAATACTTGAAAGTAACAACGCTAAAGCAGCTATGGTATTTGGAATAGTTTAGCCATTCCATGGACCATTATATTCAGAGACCATTGTATTGTTACAGGTTAATTACAATCAGATGCCTTAAACTAATAAACAATATGCGGTTAATTGCAGTGTATTTGATAAAGCCGCATCAGGGATGTGGATCTAAAAAAGAAAGGGAAACACACTGGAACAAAAGCACTGCTTTGACGCTGGGTGCTGCCAGTTTGCAAAACCGAGCAGAGAACTTGCGTACACCAAGGATTTAGCTTGCGTGAAAATGTATGCGGCTTTACGCCAAGTTTAGCTTTTATATATCGCGATGTGAGTGTGGAAACGTGCATACGCACCGTTTATACATGAGGCCCCTTGAGAGCCGCAGTGGCTACAGGTTTTCATTCCAACCCAGTTGCTTATTTAGAAAGAAATTCTTGACAGTCTCGCACCTTATTTAATCTTACGGCTTGTTACTCTTCAGTGTAAGGTTTTAGCCTTTCCAATGATATCATCCAAATGATTTTTGAGCCTAAAACATATAATTTTCAGTCTGTTACATTTTTCTATTAAGTTTTTTATTAAATCAAACAGTGCAGAATGATGAACACACACACAGATATAAATGGAAACAAGCTAGATGGAGAACTTCTGGCTGTTTTGTCATTTAAATCTTATTGCTAATGAGGAGCCATTAAAACACTGAATGCAGCTGCTTAAGACTGAAATAAGCAATTAAGGGTGGAGAACCTTAACAAGAGAGACCACTAAAATGAAGCATCAAAATGTCACTTAAGCAATAAGTGCTTCATCAGCAATAATTGACTTCTCATTAAGAAACTGGGTTGGAATAAAAAAACTGCAGCCACTGTGGCCCTCCAGGACCGACATTGCCCACCCCGTCATACAGTATACTGCATCTATTTTATGTAAGTGCATATTGATTTTTTGTTGTTTATACATTACTAGCCAACATAGCTGAAATACCCGGCATTGCCCAGGAGGAAAATAATTAGTTTTTTTTTTTTTTTTTAATGTTTGAGAACAATATAATTTAAAAAAAAAACACAACTTTAAAAATAAAAATAAATTAACAAACAATGAAGACTCACTAATGTGCTTGTCTTGCGATCTTGTATGTGTGTTATCATCCAGTTGACGTTTGGAACTGGCCAACTCTATTTAATTTCAAAGGCAACAGGGGCGCAGTGGTGCTCAAACATAAAGAATGCTGGCAGTCACCTCCAGTTCACCCTCTGGTGGTCATTCCCAGTGTCAACTGGATGATAACATGCATACAAGACCAAAAGATCACCCCCACCCTACCCAGAAGAGGGTGGGTTAGGGATGCACCCTGAAGTTTAGTTGACCAATGAGAAACATGTGTACCAAGTTTCATGAAAATCGTTCCAGCCATTCAGAAGTGATGCTGGAACATAAGACATACATGCAGACATACAGTGACTTTTATATGTATAGATTATTCTTATCTGATTTTGTTTCTTTTAACTATTTCTTTGATCTCTTGTAGAGCACTCGGAGGTTGGAGTTTCAAATCCCGCTACTGACACTGTGTGACCCTGAGCAAGTCACTTCACCTGTCTGTGCTCCAATTGAAAAACCAAAAAAAAAAAAAAACAATTTTATTATAAATGTTGTGAGTCAGCGGTTCTCAAACTGTGGGGCATGCACAATTCAATATTTCATTAACACTGGTAATTTATTGACAAAGCACCACTCTATCTGTTAGGATCTGTTTTAACAGTTTTAGCTTGAGACTTCAACGTACATTTTAACTCTCCAACAGGTACTTCTTTCAAAAAATTTATGGTTAAGAAATTTGAACTGCAGTTAGCCATAAACCATCCACATCCAACACTTAACAATTGTACATCGACACAATTTTGACTTGACTTGCAGCCATTTCAGCTACCATTAACTTATCTGGACATAGTTTTAAACAACATGATATTGTAAAATGCTATTTGCAAACATGAATGTTAAGCCATGAGTAAGATTTCTAATGTGTAATTTTTTTATTTCATACAGTGAAATGATTAATTATGTTAAAAAAGGTATTTCTGAATTGTGGTAGACCTGAAACTTGGAAAGGTATTGTCATCAAATTCACAACGAGGAAGCATTTATTTCTGATTTTTTCCAAAGCACATGAAATAAAGGATCTGGCCTGGTAATTTGAAGGTTGCCGGTTCAAATTCTGGCTGTGACAGAAGCAATGCTACTCCGTCAAGCCCTTGAGCAAGGCCCTTAACCTGCAACTGCTCCAGGAGCGCTATACAAATACAGTAGGTGACCATGTGCTCTGACCCTAAAACTCAGTAAGTTGGGGTAGGCAGAAAAATAAATTTTGTATGCAAGAAATTGTAAATGGTAAGTAAAATTAATTAATTATTATAAGACTCCTAGATGTCGTTGTTCTTATTTTATTTACATTTTGCTATTAACAAAATTTTATTCTCACTCTGTGTATAATGATGTTCACTGTAGATGATCCATAGATGAATGGCTCCGGTAAAATGCTACATATTCAGTCCTTTTCTTTACTTTTTGTTTCAAAACTTGATGCTAATGTTACTGTAATTTAATAATAGTAATAATAATAATACATTTTATTTATATAGTGCCATTCCTATGCTCAGAGCACGTAGCTGTCAGCATCTTTATATTTTTAAGATATACAGTGCATTCGGAAAGTATTCACAGCGCATCACTTTTTCCACATTTTGTTATGTTACAGCCTTATTCCAAAATGGATTAAATTCATTTTTTTCCTCAGAATTCTGCACACAACACCCCATAATGACAAGGTGAAAAAAGTTTACTTGAGGTTTTTGCAAATTTATTAAAAATAAAAAAACTGAGAAATCACATGTACATAAGTATTCACAGCCTTTGCTCAATACTTTGTTGATGCACCTTTGGCAGCAATTACAGCCTCAAGTCTTCTTGAATATGATGCCACAAGCTTGGCACACCTATCCTTGGCCAGTTTCGCCCATTCCTCTTTGCAGCACCTCTCAAGCTCCATCAGGTTGGATGGGAAGCGTCGGTGCACAGCCATTTTAAGATCTCTCCAGAGATGTTCAATCGGATTCAAGTCTGGGCTCTGGCTGGGTCACTCAAGGACATTCACAGAGTTGTCCTGAAGCCACTCCTTTGATATCTTGGCTGTGTGCTTAGGGTCGTTGTCCTGCTGAAAGATGAACCGTCGCCCCAGTCTGAGGTCAAGAGCACTCTGGAGCAGGTTTTCATCCAGGATGTCTCTGTACATTGCTGCAGTCATCTTTCCCTTTATCCTGACTAGTCTCCCAGTTCCTGCCGCTGAAAAACATGCCCACAACATGATGCTGCCACCACCATGCTTCACTGTAGGGATGGTATTGGCCTGGTGATGAGCAGTGCCTGGTTTCCTCCAAATGTGACGCCTGGCATTCACACCAAAGAGTTCAATCTTTGTCTCATCAGACCAGAGAATTTCCTTTCTCATGGTCTGAGAGTCCTTCTGGTGCCTTTTGGCAAACTCCAGGTGGGCTGCCATGTGCCTTTTTACTAAGGAGTGGCTTCCGTCTGGCCACTCTACCATACAGGCCTGATTGGTGGATTGCTGCAGAGATGGTTGTCCTTCTGGAAGGTTCTCCTCTCTCCACAGATGACCTCTGGAGCTCTGACAGAGTGACCATCGGGTTCTTGCTCACCTCCCTGACTAAAGCCCTTCTCCCCCGATCGCTCAGTTTAGATGTCCGGCCAGCTCTAGGAAGAGTCCTGGTGGTTTCGAACTTCTTCCACTTACGGATGATGGAGGCCACTGTGCTCATTGGGACCTTCAGAGCAGCAGAAATTTTTCTGTAACCTTCCCCAGATTTGTGCCTCGAGACAATCCTGTCTCGGAGGTCTGCAGAAAATTCCTTTGACTTCATGCTTGGTTTGTGCTCTGACATGAACTGTCAAGTGTGGGACCTTATATAGACAGGTGTGTGCCTTTCCAAATCATGTCCAATCAACTGAATTTGCCACAGGTGGACTCCAATTAAGCTGCAGAGACATCTCAAGGATGATCAGGGGAAACAGGATGCACCTGAGCTCAATTTTGAGCTTCATGGTTCATGGTGAATACTTACGTACATGTGCTTTCTCAATTTTTTTTATTTTTAATAAATTTGCAAAAATCTCAAGTACTTTTTCACGTTGTCATTATGGGGGGTTGTGTGTAGAATTCTGAGGAAAAAAATTAATTTAATCCATTTTGGAATACGGCTGTAACATAACAAAATGTGGAAAAAGTGATGCGCTGTGGATACTTTCCGGATGCACTGTAAATTTAAAGATCTCATCTCAATGTGCATTCTATTCTTCAGATTAAGTGAATCAATTCTAATTGTACTGAAGAACGAAATCTCCATTGTCACTGAGCACATACAGTATAAGCAGCAAACTTTGAGTCCCGCGTTGCTTCAGGAAGTGATATTGTAGCATTCAATACACACCTATAACAGTCTCAACCAGTTTCAGTCCTTGGGCCATTAAACTGTCAATGCACAATCGTTCACCTAAATCACCTACTTGACCTGCGCCCAAGACTCTTTTATGTAAACAATGTTATTTATCATTTATGGCTCAATTACTTATATTCAGTGAAGTGGGCCAGTACTTCCCCATTTTGCCTTTCTGAGTACCCGCAGTTAATGAATGCAGACCACTTTCCATGGAGTATTACCAGTATTTTCGACTTCAACAACTGTTTATACTGTATTATCAATAGGTTGCCAATTGATTTGCTTGGTATTTATTTAAAGTTTATATCAGATATTCATTGTGATAAGAAAAGGCGTGGAATACTCAAAAAGATTTGGGGAATGACCCTGTAAATTGTCCGCCAGACAAAGTTGATCAGAATAATGGTCAAAAATGAATCAAAATAGATCACATCAGACAATAACAGTTTGGTTCAATGTGTTTTTATACAAAATGTCCGCCGGAAATGACATTGAGGAAATGGCGTCATCGGGCTTGGCCGGAAGTGACCTTGTAAAGAAGCGCCGGAAGTGATGTCATCTGTGGAGGCTGGAAGTGACATCACTGTGCAGGAACCGGAAGTGACATCATGAGAAGTTGTGTGTTTTGATGTGGAAGCCATTTTGTGAGTCCAGAAATAAAGTAACACGGTTCTTATTTTTCTTCTTTATTTTTGTTGGCAAAGAGAAAGAGATATCAGTGCACTTAACCAACACTTCACCTTGTGAGGTATCACTCACCTTTGGACTTGATTGTGACATCATTTGTTGCTTTTTATTGTCATTGTTTTGGTTAGCAAATATTTTCTGCGATGTTGTTCTACCATGTACTGTAATGCTATTGCATGTGTCTTCATTAGCCAGGCCAATTTCCATTGCAAACTCAAGATATAATAACAATAAATGTAAATAACATAACACAACATCCTCAAACCCACTTAGTGGGCACAAAGTGGGAAAGGAACTTGAGATAGTCAACCTCAGGGGCCACTCCTGCACACACACACACACACACACACACACACCTACAGTTGCATTTGCCTATTTAACCTATTATGCATGTCTTTGGGGTTATGAGAAGACCTTTCAGTTGCAAATCTAAAATATTAACAAAATTATTTAATGTGATTAGCAGCAGAGTGGTGCTGTGGTTTTAGGGCTTCCACCTCATGAACTGAGTTGCCATGTCTGGATATTTGTGTAGTTTGCACATTTTCCCCTTGTCTTTACCTTTGGGCTCTCCCACATTACCAAAATGTGTATGAGAGTTTACTAACAACCCTTAATTGTCATTGTTTGAGTGTATGAGTATATGTGTGTGTGACCCCCCAATGGTCTAGTACTCCTTATACATAACATAATATTCTCACACCTACTTAATCCAGTGTATGGCACACACAGGGCTGGTTTGGAAGTGGTGAGTAATGTGCATACACATCTTTTCTTGTGATCACATTTTTATTGAAATACAAAACAAACCCTTCAAAGGGGAACATGAAAATGACATAGCAGCACTGGAAAAAGTCCAGAGAAGAGAAACTAGGCTGATTCCATGGCTGAGGGGAAACATTAATCAGTTTAAGCACAATAAGATTAAGAGGTGACATGATTGAAGTGTTTAAAAATATGAAGAGAATTAGTCCAGTGGCTCAATACTGTTATTTTAAAATTAGTTCATCAAGAACATAGGGACACAGTTGGAAACGTTTTAAGGATAAATTTTGCACAAAGATTAAGAAGTTTTTTCTTTACACAAAGAACCACAGACACATGGAATAAGTGACCAAGTAGTTTGGTAGACAGTATGACTTTAGGGACTTTCAAAACTGAACTTGTTATTTTGGAGGAATTAAGTGCTTATGACTGGCGAGCTTTGTTGGACTGAATGGTCTGTTCTCATCTTGATTGTTCTAATGTTCTAATAAGCCATTCTTACAGGAATTACAACCCTGTAACACAACTTAACCCAACCCTGCTACATTAAAATTAATGGTGGCAACAAAAGAATAAAGGAGCCCATGAGGAGCAGCAAGCACTGCATCAGCCTCATTAAAGAGAAGAAGAACTAAAGATCACTATTTTAGCTAGGACCTGGGTGCCTCCGTGCTTGCACCAGCTGTACTACATCTGTCCATTTATTAGTATAACAGCCAGATGCCCATTAATCCTCATCACTGACAACAACAAAAAGGTCAGATTAAGAGGGGAAGACTTCCAGAAAAGAGAAAAGACAAAAAGAAAAAGAATCAGAATATTTAAAGCAAGAAGTAAGGACGATTTTGCCAGTGATTATCCCGAAGGCAAATTGCCTCTGCTGGATTATAGATAAATGAAGTAAAGAAAAATCTAAAAGTAGGAAAATGTGGGGAAGCAAAGGGGATGCTAGTAGAGGGAATGGAAGTAAGAAAATCAAACTCCCCAGACAAAAACTAAACACAGAAGGACAGTCCCAAAATATATGTGTGAATGTACCTGACTGTTCTTGGAGCAAAGGTAACAATTTGAGTCAGATGATAATCCATAAGCATATCGTTTACGGGAGGGTAACATATAATCAGTGGACAACTTTAAATTGAGTTTGTTAATGATTAGGGTTCCTTGAAACCAATGAGATATCTTCAAAAACTAAATTCTATGAAATTTAAGGAGTGGGGGAAATATCTCTAAACCGCAGTAATTTAATTGATAGTGGGCCACACACATCTTTGGGTTGTAGGATGAAAACTGGAGTACCTGGAGAAAAGCCTAGACAGTCACAGGGAGAATACAAAAACTCATCACACGACTGGCCATGGGTTTAAAATCCAGGATCCTGACTCAATGAGGCAGCAGTGCAGACATTGCACCACCTATTATATATATATATATATATATATATATATATATATATATATATATATATATTGTGATGGATTACCGGCTTCATATTCTGGCCCTCACCCCCAGGCCGCCAGGAGGAGCTCTCCCAACAGCATGTGCGTGCCCCGAATTCCAGCAGGGCCTCATGGACTATGTAGTTTTTATACATAGCCCTACTGGATACCTTGGGGACCACTGGGAGTCGCTGTCGGGAGGCCCGTGGACTCATATGTGCCCTATAACTTGGAAGAACGTCCTGGTCACGTGAACAGGAGAGATGACGTACTTCCAGGTTGAAGAAAAGGACTTCTACCCTGACCCGGAAGGAATAAGGACTTGTGGGTAATGGAACAGGAACACCTCTGGGTCAGGGGATATAAAGGACGCTGGGAAAGCCCAGTACACTGAGCTGAGCTGGGAGGTAGGGTGGCAAAGTGTCTGGGAGTGGAGGATTGTTATTGAGTATTGGTTTTGTGATTATATGAGTAGTGTGGAGTGGAGGGTGCTTTGTGCACTGTATAATAAGAAAATAAAGAAGTCTTGTGCTTTTACCTGGTGTTTGGAGTGGTACCTGAGGGTTCAAGAGGTGGATCGATTATGATACGTGATTCATTTTTTTCTCCCTTTGTGGATCTCCAGCTGCAAATATGCAAACCGTATCACAGACCTTCTCTTCCATATATATAGCCCAGAATGAGGGCGAAACACATGTCGTGTACTCTTTGCATTTACTTGACAGTAAACTATTTCAACCATTCTATGATCTGCTCCTCACAAACTGAGGGCACCGTGGCGGATGTTAGCAGATTGCTGGCCAACGACAAGCGTTACCTGGTAGGTAACCACCCATACAATCAGATTGTGACACAGACTACGAATGCCGTGAATGTAATTACCCCGATCTACATGCTGTCAAATAAACAAACCACACGCCGTGGCGCAACGTTAGGGGCATCGCCTCTGACGCTGACGTCCGAGGTTCGATTCCCGAGAGGGAGTGCAGTGGAGTGTGTACACCTGATGAGCCCAGAATGAGGGCGAAACACGTGTCGTGTACTCTTTGCATTTATTTGACAGTAAACTATTTCAACCATTCTATGATCTGCTCCTCACAAAACTGAGGGCACCGTGGCGGATGTTAGCAGATTGCTGGCCAACCACAAGCGTTACCTGGTAGGTAACCACCCATACAATCAGATTGTGACACAGACTACGAATGCCGTGAATATATATATATATATATATATACAGTACTGTGCAAAAGTTTTAGGCAGGTGTGAAAAAATGCTGTAAACAAAAGATGCTTTCAAAAATGGAAGTGTTAATCATTTATTTTCATCAATCAACAAAATGCAGTGAATGAACAAAAGAGAAATCTAAATAAAATCAATATTTGGTGTGACCATACTTTGCCTTCAAAACAGCATCAATTCCTCTAGGTACACTTGCACACAGTTTTTGAAGGAACTCAGCTGGTAGGTTGTTCCAAACATCTTGGAGAACTAACCTCAGAACTTCTGTGGATGTAGGCTTCCTCACATCCTTCTGTTTCTTCATATAATCCCAGACACACTCGATGATGTTGAGATCAGGGTTCTGTGGGGGCCATACCATCACTTCCAGGACTTCTTGTTCTTCTTTACGCTGAAGATACTTTATTAATCCCAAGGGGAAATTAAGAACTATCTATCTATCTATCTATCTATCTAATGACTTTGTCTGTATGTTTGGGGCCGTTGTCCTGTTGCAGAATAAATTTGGCGCCAATCATATGCCTCCCTGATGGTACTGCATGATGGAGAAGTATCTGCCTGTATTTCTCAGCATTGAGAACACCATTAATCCTGACCAAATCTCCAACTCCATTTGCAGAAATGCAGCCCCAAACATTCAAGGAACCTCCACCATGCTTCACTGTTGCCTGCAGACACTCATTATTGTACCGCTCTCCAGCCCTTTGACGAACAAACTGCCTTCTGCTACAGCCAAATATTTCAAATTTTGACTCATCAGTCCAGAGCACCTGCTGCCATTTTTCTGCACCCCAATTCCTATGTTTTCGTGCATACTTGAGTCGCTTGGCCTTGTTTCCACATCGGCGGTATGGCGTTTTGGCTGCAACTCTTCCATGTCGACCACTTCTGGCCAGACTTCTCCGGACAGTAGATGGGTGTACCTGGGTCCCACTGGTTTCTGCCAGTTCTGAGCTGATGGCACTGCTGGACATCTTCCGATTTCGAAGGGTATTAAGCTTGATGTGTCTTTTATCTGCTGCACTAAGTTTCCTTGGCCAACCACTGCGTCTACGATCCTCAATGTTGCCTGTTTCTTTGTGCTTCTTCAAAAGAGCTTGAACAGCACATCTTGAAACCCCAGTCTGCTTTGAAATCTTTGTCTGGGAGAGACCTTGCTAATGCAGTATAACTACCTTGTGTCTTGTTGCTGTGCTCAATCTTGCCATGACATGAAACTGTCTTCCACAACCTCACCTTGGTAGCAGAGTTTGGCTGTTCCTCACTCAGTTTTAAGCCTCCTACACAGCTGTTTCTGTTTCAGTTAATGACTATGTTTCAATCTACGTGTGACATTGATGATCATTAGCACCTGTTTGGTATAATTGGTTGATCAGACACCTGACTATAATCCTACAAAATCCCTGACTTTGTGCAAGTGTACCTATAAGAATTGATGCTGGTTTGAAGGCAAAAGGTAGTAACACCAAATATTGATTTGATTTAGATTTTTCTATTGTTCACTCACTTTGCATTTTGTAAATTGATAACAATAAATAATCATTATTTATATTTCTGAAAGCATTATTTGTTTACAGCATTTTTTCACACCTGCCTAAAACTTTTGCACAGTACTGTATATATATATATTCACGGCATTCGTAGTCTGTGTCACAATCTGATTGTATGGGTGGTTACCTACCAGGTAACGCTTGTGGTTGGCCAGCAATCTGCTAACATCCGCCACGGTGCCCTCAGTTTGTGAGGAGCAGATCATAGAATGGTTGAAATAGTTTACTGTCAAATAAATGCAAAGAGTACACGACACGTGTTTCACCCTCATTCTGGGCTCATAAGGTGTACACAATCCACTGCACTCCCTCTCGGGAATCGAACCTCGGACGTCAGCGGCGATGCCCCTAACGTTGCGCCACAGCGTGTGGTTCATTTATTTGACAGCATGTAGATCGGGGTAATTACATTCACGGCATTCGTAATCTGTGTCACAATCTGATTGAATGGGTGGTTACCTACCAGGATGTAGTAACAGAGAGGGGGCGCTCTCGCTCCCTTGAACCCTCGCAACAGACGCCAGACACCACATAAAAGTCCAATAATTATTATTTAATAATTTAATAATAGTATGCACAAAGCACCTACACTCCACTTTCCAATAATAAATCAATAATTCCAATACAATTCACAATAACAATAATCCTCCACACCTCCCAGCAGCTCAGTCACCTTTTCTCCCAACTCGGCTCAATCTGCTGGGGTTTCCCATCGCCCTTTTATACTTCTTGACCCGGAAGTGTTTCTGTCCCTCAGTCCATGTGACTCTTAACACTTCCGTGTCAGGTGAAAACTCCTTTTCTTCATCCCGGAAGTACATCATTTCTTCTGTCTCTGTGACTAGGATGTACTTCTGGGTTATAGTGCAAATAAAAATCCCTGGGCCTCCCTGCAGCGTCCCCTTGCAGCCCCCATGGTATCCAGCAGGGCTGTGCATTAAAACTCCAATGTCCATGAGGCCCTGCTGGAATTCGGGGCATCTCCATGTTGCAGGGAAGACTCCATCTGGCGCCCTGGGGGTATTGGCCGGGATGAACGTCCGGCCATATCCCACAATATATATTACAACTGATGCAAAGGAAAGGGGGATGGGCATGGAATTTGAACTATGAACACTTGATCTATGCTGTCACAACCTTAAACTCCTGTGCTCTAACAGAATTTATTATAGAAAATATGTATATTTATACATGTGCATGTATGAATATTGTATATAGGAAGTCCCCTACAAATGAATGACTTCTGTTCAGAGAACACGTTCACAAGTCCATTTTGTTCGCCTAGGCACTTAACGAACACAACCATCAACCCCCAATTCCTATAGAAAATATGTACATGTACAGTTTTTTCTACATAAGAAAATGCTTTAAAAAGTTAATATTTGTATTTTGTTACAGATTTATTGTGTATTTTAACAATAAACAACAAAAAGTTAATTTTTGTTTCCATTGTTTTCCATCAGCTGATATCACTGTTTACGCTATCAGGTAGCCAGATACTTTGTGCAGACCTAAGCTACCTCTCCTCAACTTCTATGAAAAAACATATTTGTGCTGTACAGTACACAAGGAAGTGCTTTTAAAACTTCATATTTACATTTTTGTTATAGATTTCTAGTGCATTTTAACAACAAACAACTGAAAGTTATTTTTTATTCACATTGTTTTCCATCAGCTGATCTCGGTAGAGTAGATTTGCTTACTGCTAGCGAACGAGCCTACGTGATTGTTTTCAAATCCAGTTCCGGCTGCCACATACGAAGTGAACAATTGGATAGCATCATCATTCGACACCTAATGACACTCTCACTTAATATGGATGCCCGGTAAGTGTTCCCAGTGAAGATTCATTGAAGGTTTTGAAGTGAGGATGAAAAAAAAAAGCATCACAAAAGTTCTTCCGGCACAAACTCCAGTTTGTGTGTATCAAAATGAAAACCCTTGCTAAACCTGCAATACTCCCGATGAGATGCTCTAATCTTAAGATTATACATTAGAGTTAATTAGGATAAGTCAATGAGAACAAGCTGCTCACGAGATCCGACTGAAAGTTCCTATTGCACCTGCACTCCACCACACTACTTGGTTTTGTATGGCATGTTATGTGGTTCTGTGATTGAAGAAGAATTTACCCTTAATGAGCTTCCAACTGTGTCCCCATGTTCTTATTGAACATGCTTAATTCCTGACATCTTGGGCTTGAAATACACTGCATTAACTCAGTGTAAGCAGAGATACAGCCAAAAGCACAACTACTTGTATAGGATGCACGCACGTGACTGAGAATGTAAACAATAATAGTGTGGGTTTTACACTCTGCCTAGTGCCAGACATGCGAACTAACTTGTGCACTGCTGCGAAATTTGAAGTTACACTTCAGTTTTTAATTTCTCACTTATTTAAATAATTTTAAATTCATTGGACATGCACAATCGCATATTTGAAAGTTTGTAGCCTGTAGGTTTGTATGTAGGGGACTGTACTGTAAGAGAACAGACAGACTATGATGAAGAGTTGGGGTACCACCATGGTAATCCTGTATAATTGAATGGATCAGACCCAAAGAAAATACATAATAAATTGCAGAGATGTCTTTTTAGACCTGAGTTCACAACAGAACCTATCTAAGATGGCAGATCTGCTGCCTTTGAGGACTTATGACAGGAAGAGTTGGGTCCAGGTGGATAGACACTGGAAGTGATGTCAGTGGTAGTAAAGTTGTCAGTCCTCCAGTCTGCAAAGGGAGGAAGAGGAGAGACTCTATTACAAAGCAGTAACACCTGGGGCCTCATGTATAAATGGTGCATACGCACAAAAATGTTGCGTACTCCCATTTCAACACTCAAATAGCATTGTATAAAACCTAAACTTAAAGCCACGCACATTTTCATGGTAGCTCAAAGCCTGGCATACGCAAGTTCTCCACTCGGTTTTGCAAACTGGCGACACCCAGCATCAAGGCAGTGCTACTATTCCAGTGTGGTTTCCCTTTCTTTTTTAGACCCACATCCCTGACGCAGCTTTATCATATACACTGAAATTAAATGCATATTGTTTATTAGTTTAAGGCATCTGTAATTAAACTGTAACAATATAATGGTCCACTGAATGGCCAAACTATTCCAAATACCATAGCTGCTTTAGCGTTGTTACTCTCACAGCACCTTCTTCTTCCTCTTTCAGCTACTCCTGTTAGGGGTTGCCACAACGGATCATCCTTTTCCATATTACTGTCACTGCACCACTCAGAGTATTTATATCATTGTATCTGAGTGTAGAATCACAGCTCTACAGCAGCTGATTGGAAAGAGCATTATCGGTATAGCATCAAGCACACGCTGCCTCATCCATGCTGTCTATTGAAGTGTTCTCATATGGCAAAAGCTTCAGTGCCTTTCCTGTGTGGCCCTCGCGGTTCAGAAACAGTTTCATCTCAAGAACTATAAATGTACTCAATCATTCCATCAAGTGCTCCTTGTAGATCTGTTTGTACTTATTAATATGATCACCTCACAGTAAACTTGTGATACACTTATAATATTGTACAACCTGAGCCACTTTATAAAGCGCATATTTACAGTACATATGATGACGATATCATTTTTAAGATGAAATGCAGCAAAATATGTTTATTACATTATACAGATAAAATATTAACATAATTTAAATAATCTATATTTTTAATAATTAAACATCTGAGGACACGGTGGTGCAGCGATAGCTAGTTCAGGGATTGTTCCTGTCTTGCGCTGTATTCTTGCTGGTGCTGGCGCGACACTGGAAGGATAGATGGATAGAATAATTAAACATGTACTATGAAGATATTTCAATGTTCCTTAAAAGTTTTGAAGAATCAGCGTTCTAAGCTTAGAGATGGCTTAACATCTATTACAGAGATGATTGTGTGGCAATTGGTTACTTGGAGAAAGAAAAGAAAGGATAGGAATTGGAGGTTAGTATGTTTGAAAGAGACAGTATGGTGCAGCAAGCATCTTGCGGAAGGCATTAACAATCTATGGACAGGGCACCAGCTCGTCACTATCACTGCGCCACCGTGTTCCCATGCTCAATAACATGTTTTAATTGATATGATATGAATACTGAAATGATATCAAGTATACATCTCAGTATTTTAATTATTTCGAGAGCTGTAATATCACGAATGTAATGGATTCTGTGTCCTGTCGGAGGAAGAAAAAGCCGGTTTAAGAAGCATGTAGTGATTTACACACATAGAGCACAAAGAAGAACATATACAAAACAAAGCATTTAACATGCTACTTTAGTTACAATAGTATTTGAGAAACTAGTAAATTAAACGATTTAAAGATGAAGTTTATGAAGTTCTACTTTAATGACAAAATAAAGTACGTGATTAAAATGGAAATTTTGAGATCAAAGTTGACATGTTGAGCTTTTTTCCCACTGTGTCCCTATTTTTTTTTCTTTTCTCTGTTCTCTAATATGCTTTCATATGACACTCAGATGGTGGGCTACGACTTGCCTTTTCACAGCGACTTTGATATGTGACAACTTCTTTTTTATTTCGGGCACTGTGCGACTTGGTATTCCCCTGTGCTTTTGCCATTGCCTTTTCACAGAACGCTGAGCTTAAGGGCTGTTTATATTGATTTGCATATTCAAAGAGGCATAATTCTGGGAGGAGTTTGGGTGGGGCAGCAGGTGTGTGCACGTGCGTTACTTTTCACCCTGACCAGGATTTATGGAGTGGAAGAATGTGGATGTTGGCAAACGCACAGATTTATGCATCTGGATTTTTCCACTTTTGTCCTTACGCCATGTTTTATTGTGAATTCTACACACAGCGTTATGCATGAGGCCCCTGGAGTGGCAGGTTATTACTATTAATAGAGCCATTAGGCTGCCTCCTATGTGCACATATACAGTGGTGTGAAAAACTATTTGCCCCCTTCCTGATTTCTTATTCTTTTGCATGTTTGTCACACAAAATGTTTCTGATCATCAAACACATTTAACCATTAGTCAAATATAACACAAGTAAACACAAAATGCAGTTTGTAAATGGTGGTTTTTATTATTTAGGGAGAAAAAAAAATCCAAACCTACATGGCCCTGTGTGAAAAAGTAATTGCCCCCTGAACCTAATAACTGGTTTGGCCACCCTTAGCAGCAATAACTGCAATCAAGCATTTGCGATAACTTGCAATGAGTCTTTTACAGCGCTCTGGAGGAATTTTGGCCCACTCATCTTTGCAAAATTGTTGTAATTCAGCTTTATTTGAGGGTTTTCTAGCATGAACCGCCTTTTTAAGGTCATGCCATAGCATCTCAATTGGATTCAGGTCAGGACTTTGACTAGGCCACTCCAAAGTCTTCATTTTCATTTTCTTCAGCCATTCAGAGGTGGATTTGCTGGTGTGTTTTGGGTCATTGTCCTGTTGCAGCACCCAAGATCGCTTCAGCTTCAGTTGACGAACAGATGGCCGGACATTCTCCTTCAGGATTTTTTGGTAGACAGTAGAATTCATGGTTCCATCTATCACAGCAAGCCTTCCAGGTCTTGAAGCAGCAAAACAACCCCAGACCATCACACTACCACTACCATATTTTACTGTTGGTATGATGTTCTTTTTCTGAAATGCTGTGTTCCTTTTACGCCAGATGTAACGGGACATTTGCCTTCCAAAAAGTTCAACTTTTGACTCATCAGTCCACAAGGTATTTTCCCAAAAGTCTTGGCAATCATTGAGATGTTTCTTAGCAAAATTGAGATGAGCCCTAATGTTCTTTTTGCTTAACAGTGGTTTGCGTCTTGGAAATCTGCCATGCAGGCCGTTTTTGCCCAGTCTCTTTCTTATGGTGGAGTCGTGAACACTGACCTTAATTGAGGCAAGTGAGGCCTGCAGTTCTTTAGACGTTGTCCTGGGGTCTTTTGTGACCTCTCGGATGAGTCGTCTCTGCGCTCTTGGGGTAATTTTGGTCGGCCGGCCACTCCTGGGAAGGTTCACCACTGTTCCATGTTTTTGCCATTTGTGGATAATGGCTCTCACTGTGGTTCGCTGGAGTCCCAAAGCTTTAGAAATGGCTTTATAACCTTTACCAGACTGATAGATCTCAATTACTTCTGTTCTCATTTGTTCCTGAATTTCTTTGGATCTTGGCATGATGTCTAGCTTTTGAGGTGCTTTTGGTCTACTTCTCTGTGTCAGGCAGCTCCTATTTAAGTGATTTCTTGATTGAAACAGGTGTGGCAGTAATCAGGCCTGGGGGTGGCTACGGAAATTGAACTCAGGTGTGATACACCACAGTTAGGTTATTTTTTAACAAGGGGGCAATTACTTTTTCACACAGGGCCATGTAGGTTTGGATTTTTTCTCTCCCTAAATAATAAAAACCATCATTTAACAACTGCATTTTGTGTTTACTTGTGTTATATTTGACTAATGGTTAAATGTGTTTGATGATCAGAAACATTTTGTGTGACAAACATGCAAAAGAATAAGAAATCAGGAAGGGGGCAAATAGTTTTTCACACCACTGTATACTGTATGTACATGCATGCATAATCATTTCTGAATTTATCATTTCACATACTATGCATTTGGAGTTGATTAAAGAAAGTTGATGCTGTTTAATAGTGATAAGGGAACCCTGCTGAATGTGATTTGCCTCAAGTTTGCTCAAAATTGTGGAAAGGTTTGGGAATTTCACCAAAACTTTACAAAATGCAACGAAATAAGAGGAAAAGGAGAAACTTATCTATTTTTGAGTGAATTATAATGGTGAAATTGTCTTTTAAATGTTCCTGAGGGCTAGGGAAATGTTTGTCAAATATGCTGGACCGATTATTGTGGCCAAAAATTTGACCTGAGCTCTGAGGCAGCAGTGCTAGTTACCATGCCACTGTGCTTCCCTGAGATAAAATGAATAGAATTAAGTATCAGAATAGTAAAAATTCTTGTAGATAGTGGCAACAAGAACAGGAAGCATGCATTCACTAAAGCTTATATAGTACATCTGAAATAATAGTGAAAGAATTTAATAATATAACGATTGATTACATCTTGCCCGAAGAAGGGGCCTGAGTTGCTTTGAAAGCTTGCATATTGTAATCTTTTTAGTTAGCCAATAAAAGGTGTCATTTTGCTTGACTTCTCACTACATAAAAAAATGCTAACATTTAATGCAAACAACAGGAGCAGGGAGCATGAATTCAATGAGATCTTGCTCACACAAGCCCAATGCACATAAAAGTTTCAGAAAACCAGAGGGAGAGTATTGGAAGGACAAGGGACAAGGGACCCTTCTAGTCTTTGGAGTCCACAGTAGGGGGATGGAGATCTTCATTGATCCACAACTCATTCATTATTATGAATTTCAATCTATCGATAGAACCTGTGGACAGCTGTGTCATCTTGTCTGTGACAACCCCGCCTGCTGCACATAAAAGCCCACATGAACAGTAAGCTGGAAACTTAATGACACAGCACTTCCAGCTTATAAGTGAACAAGCTCATGGCTTAAATTCATTCTCATGACCCAGAACTCCATGGGGCCTTTAGTGTGCATAGATTAATGCACCCCAGGTAGTCACTCACCATGCAGTCGTACAGGTCTATGATGGCATTCTGGAATCAAAAAAAACATCATGGAGTGCTGGGAAAAAAAGTTTGCTGAAGGTCACCAGCAAAACACAGCAAGCTTGCTGTGGAAAACGCTTTAGTGAATGTTGCCAATCAACACTTCATTTTAATGTTTGCTGTTTAAGGTCTTTGAAAATGGGAGGACACACACAGACTGTTAATGAACTTTCAATCAACACATAAACACATTTTTGGAATGTGGGAGGTACACCCACGCAGATATAGATAGAACATTTCAAGCCCACAGAGACAATAACCAAATGTAAGACTTGAGTTTATGTTACTGGATCAGTGAGACAGCAGTGCTCACTACTCTGCATCATATTTTTTACTACATTACACTGCATTGGGGTTCGTTAATGCATTGGTTGTTTCAGCTTCCTCACAGTTTCAAGGATGTGTGTTGAACTACTGACCCGCTCACAGTTTTTGTGGAGTTCACACTATCTCAGAAAATGATTATGGATACTCCATTTTCTTCCCATATTAAAGGTGAATGTGTTAGTTGAGTAGGTAACTCCAAACTGATCTGTTCTGAAGAATGTAAATGTGATTATGTGTCCTGTAGTGAACTGATATCCATCCATCCATTTTCCAACCCGCTGAATCCAAACACAGGGCCATGGGGGTCTGCTGGAGCCAATCCCAGCCAACACAGGGCACAAGGCAGGGAACCAATCCCGGGCAGGGTGCCAACCCACCACAGGACACACACAAACACACCCACACACCAAGCACACACTAGGGCCAATTTAGAATCACCAATCCACCTAACCTGCATGTCTTTGGACTGTGGGAGGAAACCGGAGCGCTCGAAGGAAACCCACGCAGACACGGGGAGAACATGCAAACTCCACGCAGGGTGGACCCGGGAAGCGAACCCGGGTCTCCTAACTGCAAGGCAGCAGCGCTACCACTGCGCCACCATGCCGCCCTGTGAACTGATATCCCACATAGAATTACTTCGTTAATAGTGGGATAGGTTTTGGCTCCCAGTGATGCTGAACTAAAAAAAACTGGTTCTGAAAATGAACTTATCTGTTCTGAAAGCAGCAGGTAAACAACTTGACAAATGAGTTTTGGACTATGGATAGCCATTTCTTTTTTTTTATTGTAAGAAGATACTAAACCCCCATTAACCACTGGTGCCAGAATATAAATATAAAGAGATTATATGTTCAGTTGCACCTACTCATTTATTTCTTGTTATTTCTATATTTGATCTGCTCCAGTTAAGCATACACCACAGAACTCACAACAACTCTTAATAGAAAAAGTCAGTTATGTGTGGAATAAACACACAGGAAATTAATGATCACAAAAGCATACTTCTTCCAAATAAAATAAATTGTGCCATAGGCAGTCATGGCAATATTTTTCATTTTATTTGTCTCCCTGCTGAACAACTTTAGAAGTCATTAATTCTATAAAGAACAAACTTCAGCAGAATGGCACAGCTGGGAGGAGAAGAGTCAGTTCAAATCCGTATCCTGTCACTATCTACAATAATGCGGAATTTACATTCTTTCCAAGGGTTTATATGCGCTTCACTTAACTCCTATTGACAAGCAAGGTAATATAATTAATCACATTGCCGCCAACATAAATATATTTTTTTAATTTAAGAAACAAAGTGTGATGGATGGCATGTGTGGGTGGGCGTCCCAGCTGTGATGAGGCAAGGTTTCTTTCTTGGACAGGAGGCCAGCCCTTCAATGACACAAGAAACGGGTCAAAGATCTTCCTGCTTCAGCCAGGAGGTAGGCAGAAGATGACAATGCAACAGTGGATACACTGGCATCCTGGCAGGTTTGGACCAAGGAACAATACCCAGGCAAGAGGCCAGTATAATGGAAGAGCAGGGGGAGATAAGCTGACAGGATTTTGTGCTCCCCCGAAACACTAGGTAGCAGCCTCCCTGGGTGACACTACCTGTAAGGCACGCTGGGAATTGTAGTCCCATAAAACAGCCTTGCCAGGTTTTGGGGGTGCCACCAGGGGATGCTGCAGGGATTCATCATCCCTACTTTTTGGGACCTCTGGTTAACCTAGAAGTACTTCCATCGTGGGTTATGTTCTGGTACTGGAAGTATTCCCAGGTCCAAGATAAAAGGAGACGCTCAACCTCATTCAGGTGAATCGGGGTCAGGTGGAAGAAGAAGAACAAAGCTGCCCCACATCCCTGCCCAGAATAAGCGGGTCAGGATGATGGATGGATCATTATTGTGCCTGTAGCAGAGAAAAATATATAAATAGGTGAATGGATGGAACATATTGAGAACAGCAAAAAATAACAATAATAATATTGTTATTGGGCAACAAGGTTTTGCAGTGGTAGCACTGCTATCTCACAGTGAAGGAGACTGGGGTTCATGGTCCAAACAAATGCAGGTTAGCTGGATTGGTATTGCTAATGTGGCCCTAGTGTGTGTCTGTGTGTATGCGTGTGTGTGTATTAAAAAATAACAGTAGGAGGTTGAACTTTTAGTTACAGGGCCCCAAAGCTGTGACATGGTCTGCGTACTACTATAAGAGGTGCCCCTTCAGTTTCAGGTTTTAATTCCAGGCTGACGGCTCACAACTAGTCTGACATACCCTGACTAGAGCTGCTGATTAGCTGTGCATGCTGCATCTCTCTATAAGTAATATGATATTTATAAACAGTTACTCGTGTATTGTGTTTTTATTGTGTTGTTTGCCTGTCTATGGAAAAGTCATCTTAGATAAAGGAGCACTGGAGTCATTGGTTTGAAGGGTCCTTTCATCAGATTGGCAAGCCTAGTTGGGGAGTGGAGGGAGGCGGCTGGTTGGCCAAAATCTCCAGGACTCTGACTGTGTCTGGCTTGCTTGACTTCTTTTCTACAATTTGGCCATGGTTTTACAATTAACTGATGGACAGATATTGTTGTTTTTCATTTATGTTAATTAGTTTTATTCTTTGTTTCGAATGTATTTGATCAAATCCCTATCCTTATGTATACGTGATAGTTCTGTATTATCTATTCTTGAATTTTGCCTTGAGAGTTGCCACGGCGCACTGCATCTGCCCTTTTTGAGGAGTGCTAGGCAAGAACAAGGTAGTTTGTATTGTTGTATATTATTTATGGGGTGGCCATGATAGATCATTATGTTTTGTGATGAGGATTACTTGTGTTCTGTTTTTTGTGTTGTATTTACCCAATTTGACACCCATTGCACACCCAACCTACCTGGAAGGGGTCTCTCTCTGAAATTCCCTTCCCAAGATTTCTTCTGTTTTTTTGTTTTTTTTTTTGTACAAGGTTTTTTCTCTTGTTTTCTTCGATAGTCAAGGCTGGGTAGGCTGTCAAAAAATGGCCTGTTTAAGCTCATTGAAGCCTTCCTTGTGTGATTTTGGGCTATACAAGAATTAAATTGTTGTTGTTTGTCCTGTGACGGACTGGTATCCCTATCCAATGGACTGTTCCTGCCTTGAGCTCTATACTTGCTGGGACAGACTTTAGCTTTCTCTTGACCCTGTTCAGGATAAACTGGGTCTGAAAAATGAACTGATGGATATTTTTAACATTAATATGCCTTCCCACTACTGCAATTGTAGGCACTCAGCCATATCAAGCTAAAGCATGGGCCTTCTAAACATCCATTATCACTATGAAATGTGAGATGTACACCATTCAATTTACTGAAAACCTTAATGATAGGCACATAAGTAAATAAACTTCCATCAATAGGACATCATATTTTTATTTGTTTAAATAAATGAAAAAGCTGACCAAACAAACATCAAAGTGGACTCTTATTGTTTCAAGCTCAAATACAAGACAAGCATGGTGTACTGTATACCATTTCATCTGATATATAAAAGATAAAGGCAGATTCCTTATTTGCAGACAGTATGGCATTTCTGTATAGAGATATAAGGAAATATTATTTTTATAATGGTGCAAGCCCTTTTTAAAAGTCTATTAGTTTATTATTAATGAAACTTCAATTACCTGATATGCCCTGAGGTGTTTACCAAGCCTGCTTCTTTCGGTGAACTGGAGAACACAAGGCATCAGCTGGCACCTGATCAAACTCAGCCACTGTAGGAGCTTAAGTAGTTTTCAAGAAACAGCATGAATTTAAGACGTGAAATGATAAATTCCTCTGACAACATATGCAAAACTTCCACCACGCTGGTGATGTTTTAACAAGAAGATGACACCTGATGGATGATGCTTTTGAATCACAGAGTACTTGTTTCCTACTTTTAAAACAAATAACCATGTTTGTTTCTATACTGATTTTACTCAAATTTTACTTGCTTTTTTAGGGATGTTTTCTGAGAAGCCACATAACAGTGAGTCAAAACCAAATATAAAGATGATGGTACTTATATTTAAACCAGGGTTCATACCCAGACTTATGTTTACATTCTTTTTTTGTGTCTTTTGTGTGACTGTTGTTTATGTTGATATTGTTATTTATTGTTTGTTTAATTATGTTTTCTTTGGCTATTTATTTTTTTCAAGTATTATTCAGTTTCTATGTGTGTAATCTTGTATTTTATGGGTGGTCCTCAAGAGGCGGGCCCACCAGTACATCACCACATTGAATCGCCCCCGTTCTTAAAGGAAAGCTGGGATCGCGAGCTTCTTGCAGTTCACTGAATCTGCTTTGATAGAGTTTTAGATCTTCTCTGTGACTATTGCTTTGTTTCTTTGGATTTATTTGTTTTGTCAGCTCTTTTTGCCTCTGTTTAATAATTTTGATTAAGGATTTAGTTTTGGGACTTGTTTGCTTTTGGATTGCCTTTTTGCTACTCCTTTTTTTCTTTTTTTAACTATTTGCTATCATTTGTTAACTAAACCTTCATTAATAAAGAACTTTCTTCTAGATCTATGTTACATCCCAAGTTTTTTATGTTTTTTCTCTCCATTCTTATATATTTCTATGTGTTGGGACATTTCCAGCCTCTCATTATCAGAGCCCTAGTCTCCAGTGTTAGAGTCCCCTGAGGTGAGATTTAATTTTGGGCAGACCAGTTGGGTTTCTGCCCTGTGTTTTTGGCTCAGTTATGGTGGCCTCACACCTTTGTGATTTTTGAGGGCACTGAGTCATAACAGTGCCTGTCTCATCCACTTATTGTTCTTTTTTTTTGGCTTGGTCAGTCTTACTATATGAACTAGTTAATGTAGATATGTTTATGCTGATAGACGGGCTCTGGCACTCTGGGCTGTAATCCTTTACTTTTGGATATAGTCATGGAAATAACGAGAGCTTTGCCTTTACATATGATGTAACAGCTGCAGACTCTGATGGGCTTTTGAAGGCCTCCTTGTGAGTCTCATATCCTGTAGCGGCTGCCAAAGGTACAGCTGTAGTATGAAATTAGTATAAAATTATCAAAAATGGAGATGCCCCATGATACAATGCAGATGTCTAACCTGAAATCTCTCACTCATGAACAATCCCAACAAGACCCTTGGGAGAACTGTGCACAATGACTGGCATCAGAAGCGATGGTGAGGTGACTGTCTGCAGCAGATGGCTTGCAAAAAATGTCAAAAAAGAATATTTTCAAAAAGGCAGGAAAGCAGCTTAGATTAAAAACCTATATTAATTCATTGTGTATTAAATGCGAACATCTAAATTTTGAACATTTTTCTGTTATTTTTTTTAAAGTGAATGTTGAGTCAGAGGCACTTGGTAACACCTCAGTGATATAGATCATAAATAATTTGGATGGTCTTGATTAAATTTGTATGTCTACATACCATGAGTCACATTTTAAAAAGATGGCAGTTGGATTGTACTGAGATGAGCAAGAGGAAATCTCTTAACAAGTAACAAAGAATGGAGACAGTGTTTTTTATGAAGTCTACAGCTGAGTTGGCAGGAGGTTGCTCCTCCAAAAAAGCCTACAATAACTGGCTCCTACGAGCGAAGGAAATTAGCAACAGCACAAGCAGCAAGAGACAAACATTAGTCACATAATGTGAGCAGGAGGTCCAGATCTTCTAGACAGAAGCAAATGTAAACTCGTTTGTTCAGAAGTTTTCACAGCTCACATTTGGATAAATGGTCCTGTTAATTCAAAGGAAACTGGTTGATTTTCCTTTTATAATCTAATGATTCTCAAACTGCCTGCTATGAAAATGAACTGCATCATTAGAGGACAGGTGGATGTACAAATGGTCGTTGGCTCAGATGTCATTAGTTGTCTTCATTTTCTCTTCCGTCATGGGCTAGCTCACTTCACTGCAGTGAATTTGTAAAAGGGACCAGGGGCCTCATGTATAAACAGTGCGTACGCACAAAACTGTTGTGTAAGAATGTTTCCACATTTAAATTGGGATAGATAAAACATAAACTTGGCGTAAAGCCACGCGCATTTCCACAGTAGCTCATACCCTGGTGTACGCAAGTTCTGCGCTCAGTTTTGCAGACTGGTGGCACCCAGTGTCAAAGTAGTGCTACTGTTCCTGTGTGGTTACCTTTTCTTTTTAAGATCCACATCCCTGATGCGGCTTTATAAATACACTGAAATTAACCACATATTGTTTATTAGTTTAATGCATCTGATTGTAATTAACCTGTAACAATATAATGGTCCACAGAATGGTCAAACTATTGTAAATACAATAGCTGCTTTAGCATTGTTACTCTCACTGCACCTTCTTCTTCTTCTTCTTTTAGCTGCTCCCGTTAGGGGTTGCCACAGCGGATCATCTTTTTCCATATTACTCTCACTGCACCACTCAGAGTATTTATATCACTGTATCTGAGTGGGGAATCACAGATCTACAGCAGAGAATTATCGGTATACAGTATCAAGCACACGCTGCCTCAGCCATGCTGTCTATTGAACTGCTCTCATACGGCAAAGCTTCAATGCCTTTCCTGTACTGACCTCGCGGTTCAGAAACAGTTTCATCTCAAGAACTATAAATGCACTCAATCATTCCATCAAGTGCTCCTTGTAGATCTGTTTGTACTTATAAGTACAATTACCTCACTGTAAACTTGCGATACAGTTATAATATTGCACAACCTGAGCCACTTTATAAAGCGCGTGTTTACATATGATGACGATATCATTTTTAAGATGAAATGCAGCAAAATATGTTTATTACATTATACAGATAAAACTTTAACTTCATTTAAATAATCTATATTGTTAATAGTTAAACATGTGAGGACACAGTGCCGCAGCGCTAGCGAGGAGCTGGCGCTCCATTCACGGATATTTCATGCCTCGCGCTGTATTCTTGCTGGTGCTGGAAGGATAGATGGATAGAATAATTAAACATGTACTATGAAGATATTTCAATGTTCCTTAAAAGTTTTGAAGAATCAGCGTTCAAAGCTTACAGATGGCTTAACGTCTATTACAGAGCTGATTGTGTGACGATTGGGTACTTGGAGAAAGAAAAGTAAGGACAGGAATTGGGGGTTAGTACGTTTGAAAGAGACAGTACTGCTACAATAAAGTATTTCATCGAAGGTCGCAAATAGCAAGCATCTTGTGTGAGGCATGAACAATCACTGCGCCACCGTGTTCCCATGTTTAATAACATGCTTTAACTCCTATCATCATGAAAATTATATCAAGTATACATCTCAGTATTTTAATTATTCAGAGAGCTGTAATATCACGAATGTAATGGATTCTGTGTCCTGTCGGAGGAAGAGAAAGCCCTGAAGCACGTAGTAATTCACACACATAGAGCACATAGAAGATCAAATACAAATCAAAGCATTTAACGTGCTACTTTACTGTACAGGTGGAGTGGTGGCTCTGAGGCTAGGGATCCGTACTGGCAATTGGAAGGTTGCCGGTTCGAAGCCCGTAAAAATGCCAAAAAAGGGACTCTGCTTTGTTGGGCCCTTGAGCAAGGCTCCTAACCTGCAATTGCTGAGTGCTTTGAGTAGTGAGAAAAGCACTATATAAATGCAAAGAATTATTATTAAATTATTATTATTACTTTAGTTATGATGGGATTTGAGAAACTAAACATGAAACGATTTTAAGATGAAGTTTATGATGTTCTACTTTAATGACAAAATAAACTACGTGATTAAAGTGGAAACTTAGAGATTAAAGTTGACATTTCATGCTTTTTTTCCCACTGTGTGCCTATTTTTTTTTCTCTGTTCCCTAATAAGCTTTCATATGACACTCAGACGGCAGGCTACGACTCGCCTTTTCACGACGACTTTGATATGTGACGACTTCTTTTTTTATTTCAGGCACTGTGTGACTTTGTGAACTTGAGCTTTCGAGTTTCTCTGACACACTATGTCACTCGATCAACTTCCTTTTGTTGTTTATACCACTGTTTAAACCATCAAGTAGTACGTTTTTCCTTGCCTCCACTTGGTATTCGCTGAAATCCTTCTATTTTCCCCCGTGCTTTTGCCATTGTCTTTTCACAGAAGGCTGATCTTAAGGGCTATTTATATTGATTTGCATATTCAAAGAGGAGGAATTCTGGGAGGAGTTGGGGCGGGACAGCAGGCGCGTGCACGTGCGTTACATTTCACGCTGACCAGGATTTATGGAGCGGAATAACATGGAAGTTGGCGTTCGCACAGATTTATGCATCTGGATTTTTTTGTGCGTAAGCACATTTCTGCTTTTGTGCTTACGTCATGTTATAGTGCGAATTCTACGCACGGTGTTATGCATGAGTCCCCAGGGCCTCATTTACAAAACTTTGTGTGGATTCAAATGTGGAAGTATATGTAGTAATATTTCAGACAAAATTAAATAAATGCGCAAATAAATAAAAACTGCATAAAATATTGCATAAATAAACAAAGATGTCATGAAACGTGAGCATAAATAAATAAATGTGTCATGAAATATGTTTTTGTTGCTTATTTATTTATTTATTTACTTATTTATTTAATTTGGTCCAGAACAGGGGTCCTCAATCATGGTCCTGGAGAGCTGCAGTGGCTGCAGGTTTTTGCTCCAACCCAATTGCTTAATAAAAAGCACTTATTGCTCAAGTAACACTTCTGTTTCATTTTAGTTGTCTTGCTCATTAAGGTTTTGAACCCTTATTGCTTATTCTAGTCTTAAACAGCTGTGTTCTTGGTTTTTAATTGCTCCTAATTAGCAATAACATGCAAATGACAAAAGAGACCAGCATTTCTCCATTATCATTTACACCTGTGTGTATTTATCATGCACTATTGGGTTTAATTAAATACTTGGAAGGAAAGTGAAGAGAAAAAAGTGAAGGACTGAGAATTACTCCTCCATTTTAGCCTTCAAATCATTTGGATGATATCCTTAGAAAGGGGAAGAAAATCAAGGATATGAGAATGACCTGACATAGCAGAGTTAAAGCACTAACAAGCCATGAAATTAAATTATTGGCAAGAATTGCTTTCCAATTAAGCAACCAGGTTGGAGCAAAAACCTGCAGCCACTGTGGCCCTCCAGGACTGTGATTGAGAACCCCTGGTCTAGAATATTCCTTCAAAAGCATCATGAAATATGGCTTAAAATAAAACTATCATTTTCACATGTGTCTCCCACTGCTCTCATAGGGTCTGAGATAACACCTCTCTCATTCATCTTTCCTGAGACTCGCCAAGAGCCATGTGCCAAAGCCAAAAGTTTTTAGCTGAAAAGAAACATATAAATGCCCTGTCCAAACAGGTAAGTGCTCTATTTCCAGATGATCTGCACAGGCTCCTTTCATGGCTGAATTCCCCACATGGCTACATTTATTCTAACAGTCTACAGAAATCTTAGCAGGGTCTCTCTCAGGCCCAGATAGCCAAATGCCACTTGTCCAGTCTTTATGTCTTCTTTCTCTGCAATCACACACATGTCCATGCAAGCGTGCACTTGAACAATGCTCTTTCACCTATAAGTATTACATTAAACTTGCTAAACTATACACTTCTATTCTTCTATATGTGCATTTGCCAGCAACTAAATAGCGCTCCTTGTCTTTTCTCTATAGCAGATGAATGACTACTACAGTTTTATTTATTTTGAACCTTGAGGCTCATGTGGCAGATTCATACGCCTCTGAAAACCTGTGTCCCCGGGGAAACCAAATGCTGGCACATCCTGACACTTCTACTGCGTTAACCTTCATTGGAGTGCTATTTTGATCAACTACAGGTAAGTGTATTTACGTGCAATAACTATTTACATTTTTAAAAAAAGTGTTATAACTAGCTATAAAAACTATAATCAAACCGAATCTGTGATAGAGTCTGTCACATGGACACTTGCCCAAAGAACCTACCATACCTTTTTTACCACTTCTTGAACCTCCTCCTTTCCTCATTTGATTGCTCTGACCCCTAGCTCACTGGATCTTTGACCCATCCTGGAATCATTTCTGGATTAGACCACTACTGGGGTCAATCACTTCTGAACCTATACTTGTAAAACACCACTTAGTAGTCCCTGGTGTCTATGCAGCCCTGAAACCTAATTACATTTTAAAGAGTATGGCCATCCAATAGAGGCCTATCTATCAAATTAATAGCAGGGAATCATTTACTGTATAACCTAGTGAGCCTCTCTGCTTCCATCGATCCGGTTGGGGAATTCCTTATCGAATTGCTGCTGGAACAGGAACCAGGCACACCCGGAGTGCTTCCAGGTGCCCAGGAAGCACTTCCGCCACTCCAGGAAGTGCTGCAAGAAGGTCATCAATGAGCACCTGAAGCACATCCAGGTTCAATATAAAAGGGGCCGCATTGGGTGTGCATTGTGCTGTGTGAAGAAAATAATAAATGTGTGTGTTTTGAAACTTCTGTGTGTCCTGTATCTGTCTGTGGCCGGGCTGATTCTCCACAATATATATATATATATATATATATATATATATATATATATATATATATATATATATATATATATATATAAAATATATATATACAGAGAGAGAGAGAGAGAGAGAGAGAGAAATCCTCATAAAGGACAGAGTCATGAGTTCAAGTATTCCATAAAAGGAGCTCATGAAGAATGTAGAGGAGGGGATGGAATGGCATACACCTAATGTTTAAACTTAAGAACTTAGCAGATTCTCCACCAGTAAAATCCATTGGCCCTGGCATGCAATTTATAGAGAATCTAAAGAAGGATCCTTGCATGGATCAGCTGAGAGAGCCGAGACAGAAGAGGGGACCCCATGTAATAAGAGGTAGACCCAAAATCAGTACAGATGGGGAACATGGAAGGGGAGACGAAGGTTGGGTTTCAGAGAGGATTCATGTCTCACAGGAGGAGCAGCATAAGATGGAGTGGTGGTATTTGAGATCTGCAGAAGATGGAGACTTGGGTATGGCTGCAGAGTCACAAATGGTCATTTTGAGAGCCACTTGATGCCAATGTTTTCTCAGTGTTGGTCCATTCCTTATGTAATTAGAATATATATACAGTACATATACATTACATGTAATATCTATATTTCTGTATATTTATTTTTTCATTTTAAAAGTCAAGATTGAGATTAAATGTGTTTATGAGGTGAGTACAGGATTAATTAACAATACAACAAGATTTTTTAATACACCGTTCACCAATATGCATAAGAATTTGCAGAGCATTGTGTTAATTTGTATTAAAGTGAATTATTTATCATATTATTTTTATCATTTTAATATTCATTTCCTGCCTTGCACCCTGTGTTGGCTGGGATTGGCTCCAGCAGACCCCCGTGACCCTGTAGTTAGGATATAGCAGGTTGGATAATGGATGGATGGGTATTCAGTCTTGAACTAATGTGCCTATTTTACATGAATATCTCTCTTCTAATGTATGTTCTGTATTACAGTATACAATTTTATTGTTCTTTTTGATCAAGAACACAATCATATCCAAGTTAGCATATATAGGATATAATCCATTTCAAAATGGATAATTGGATGTCTTATTCATTGACAAAGAGTATTAGAAACCAGCAAACAAAGTAAAGTGACCCAGCCCAGATTTTAAAAAAAGCCTGTTCAGTTTCAAATTTCAGCAACCCACCCCTCCTAGTGTACTACTCCAGCCCCCTCCAACTGCAGCTCCTTTCTTAAAACTTGTCAGTTTTTGTGGCTGTAACACTGATGCCCTCTAGTGAACTAGTCATCTTTGTGACTAAAACACTTAAGGAAAACGAATTACATCAAAGAAATTAAGACACTGAGCTAACAATAGTATTAAATAGTCAAAAAAAAACATTTCTTCACGCTTCATTCAATTGTGCCATTCAGCTTCTTCTAATACAAAATGTCAATGTGCTTAGTCCAACTCAAGCATCACCAGGTCTTAGAGAGAAACCATTCCCGGATAGGTCTAGATCAAATCTTGCATACACTCTTGTATACAAGGTCAGTTTAGACAAGCTTACATGTTGTGAGGATAAACAGACGTCCCAGCCAGTATGGACCCCACTCACTTACCTGGCCAGGATACTTTGAAAACGGAAAGTCAGGGAGGGAATGATAATATCTCCATTCCGTGACAGGACCCAAATATGAAGGACATTACAGCAGTTGAAGTCCTAACAGCCACTGAGCAACTTAGGAACTGAAAAGGACAGCACAGTGAGTGACTGGTTGGTAGCATCCCATCTGACAAGCCTCATTATGGACACTATAGGTTAGCATGGGCCCACCCTGTCAGATTCTATGGAGACCAGCAGGGGGAGCTGTCAGATAATGATGATACAAATGCTGCTGTAGTCCTGCCTGACCTAAAAGTGCGTCCTAGAAGCAACTGATTAAACACCAGAAGAACTCCCGGGTCCGGAGTTGAAAGAGAGCCCTCCACATAACTCAGGAAGTCAGAGCTGGGAGAGGAGCTGAACTAGACTACTGTGAGCAGGGGGGCTTACACCAAGGAACGCACCCCTAGAAGACACGGACACTCCTCCAAAACCCCTTCTTAAATGCTAATACAATGGGAATAAATACAGTCTACCTATTCTTTGCTCCCTTACTTGCTGGACTGTATGGCTGTTCTGTCACGTGATATGCTTCTCGCGCTGCGCTTCGCATACTTAAAAGCCTGAACAGCACCTGTCCTTTTTGGCTGATTGCTTGTCTCTCCTCCTCCAGACATCCACTGCTCCTGTTGGGGGTCCCGCTCCTGACGCGCACCCCTATGAAGAAGAAGATATTTTTGCATTCTTTTAATTGAGAGATGGAACTGTCACCTCTGTCCTCACAAGGAGCATGTTTTAACTTTTGAGAAAGACATATGTTTGTTTGAAGTGTTTGAATAAAGTTCCTGTCTCTACAATCTCCTGTGTTTCTGTGCAAATCTGTGACCAAAGCATGACACTACCCTGTGAGAAGTGGTGGAAAAATGTAAGAATCAAAGTTTCTATTACCGAGCTGTACTGTGTTGTGTAAGAGCTGCTACGACACTGAAAGAAGGGAGACAATAAAAGGTAATTGTTATTGTTCTGTTATTGTAAAATAAAAATTGCTGGATTTCAACCTGGGACTCTGTGTGTGTGACTGTGTCTGGGGATTGGGGTGCTGGTACACCCCTTAGTAGCCACAATGTCTTTAGGATAAGAAGGGTAATGACAGTACAAGTAAAAAAATCCACACTGGAGTCAAAAGGCACTGACCATTATTCCACTATGCTGACCCAGGTCAAATATTTCTCTGCAATATTTGTGTGGCATACCAGGGATAGCAGGAATCTGACATTTAGCAGTTATTATGCAAGTCACATTGAAATGCAAATATGTGACAAAGCAAAAATGATTACAAAAAATGG
Organism: Erpetoichthys calabaricus; assembly: GCF_900747795.2. NCBI lineage: Eukaryota > Metazoa > Chordata > Cladistia > Polypteriformes > Polypteridae > Erpetoichthys > Erpetoichthys calabaricus. Next base: position 27,803,918 of record NC_041397.2, read on the forward strand.
AATGAGTAAACAAGTGATGTTTCTTGAGGTTCCTGAAAATGTAGAACATTCACAAATTATTAACTGATAGATTATTACCAGGATGGATTCTGGACCACCATGACTGTGGACTGCATATGATAATATTATCAGTAATAAATATTTCTTTTCTAACAACAGTAAAATGTTTCAAGAATTCTAAACTAAGTAGCTCTGCTCTGATCTGCATGCTTCACAGAGCCTACTCCCACCTGGAAGAATCTGGCACCACAGTCAGAATAATGTTCTTTGACTTTCCCAGTGCTTTTAACACAATTCTGCCTCATCGACTGGGGAAAAGGCTTTGAGTCTTGATGACCCCACAATCTCCTGCATTATGGACTACCTGACCAACAGAGTGCAATTTGTGAGGCTGAGGGACTAGTTGTCAGAAATGGTGGTGTGTGACACATGATCTACACAACAGACTTCCAGCACAATACCAGCGCTTGCCATCTATGAAATTATCAGATGATACCTCCATCATAGGCTAAATTAATAAAGGAGACAAGTCGGAGTACAGGAAGGTTGTGGAGGACTTTGTTTTGTGGTGCAGGGACAACAACCTACAAGTCAACATCAGTAAGACAAAAGAGCTGGTGGTGGACCTCTGATGTGCCAAGTAACCTCTGAGACCAGACACCATTCAGGAGGAGGATTTGTGTGCAGAGCTGCAAGGACCTGGGGGTTCACATAAACGACACACTGTACTGATCTAACAACACGGTGTTGCTGGACAAGAAGAGCCAGAGCAGAATGTACTTACTAAGGAGACTCAGGTCTTTTGATGTACACAGCAAGCTGCAGGAATTGTTCTATCAGTCCATAATAGGCAGTGTGTTCCTTTACACTGCAGTCTCCTGGGGAAATAACTTGAGCTTAAAAGAGGTACAATGTCTGAACAAAGTTATCAGGAAAGCCTGCTCCATCACCTGACAAACCCTGGACACACTGAAAGCTGTTGTGGAAAAGAAGATGGTAGTAAAATTGAATGCCATCATGAGAAATCTCCCATCCCCTCTAGCAGGTGCTTTCTTTCACAGGCTTATTCTGCCACGGTATGCTAAAAAGCGACTCTGGGGGTCTTTTCTTTCCACTGCTATCAGGCAATCCACTGCTTATTCTCAATGTATTTGTTAAGTTCATCTTGAAATATCACATTTATTTATTTGTATTGATTGATCGATTGATTGATTGATTGATTGACTCTATTGTTTGTCTGTATCTTTGATTTTTTGTTTTCCCCATGGATTAGTAGAGTTTATCTAATCTAATCTAATCTCTCTATTTTATAAAAAAAATCTTTCAACGCAACAAGACTTTTTAGGAGATGAGACTTTTTGGAAAAGATTTTTTCAAGTCCCGTAAGAATATTACCATGAGATTCTTTCAAGTCACACCTTCCTATCAACAATTTTCAAACAAGACCACAGTATTCTCACCTCTCAGTCTTGTGAATGCTTTTGTCAGACACACTTTCTGGACTCTCAACTCTTAAAAAGTTTAACGTTTTCCTCAATTTAAGTTCCCAATTAAAGAAGACATACTATGTCCAAATCTTATTGAAGAATTTCATCAGGAAGGGTTATCAACAGAAAAATGAGAACACGGGCAATCCTAGCACCTAGAAAGAAGGAAGTCAAATGAATTAATGTGAAAAATGTTAATTGTTTTTTATCTGTGGCAATTCTGCACGAGAACCACCTTTTTCCACCCTCTCAAACATATGCAGTTTTTAATGCCTGGAAAACATCTGGGATTAATTCACTGTACATAGACAACGTCTTTGCATCCTACGAACAATTACACTCCAAATTTAAGTTTCCAGCAACACATTTCTTTCACTACATTCAAATTCGAAACTTTGTTAAACAGAACCTGCCCGATTTTTCTCACCTCCCATCTCCCTCTATGCCGGAAAAAATATTGATCAGTCTCGAGGACTCAGACAGCATTTCCGCAATATATAAAACAGTTTTACAGTCCCTCCCTTTCAAAGATCCAAGAGTACAGTGGGAAAAGGATCCCTCACTCAACATTTCATAAAAGAAGTGGAAAGTAGCAATGCACAGAATTCACTCGAGCTCCATATGCGCAAACCATTAAATTATTCAACTCAAAATTATATATCGAGCGCATCTGTCTCATTTAAAATTGTCCAAAATGTTTCCAGGGCAAGATCCAACCTGCGAACGCTGCAATCAAGTTCCGGCCTCATTGGGCCACATGTTTTGGACCTGCACCAAATTAACATCATTTTGGACCAAGATCTTTAAATGCCTTTCAGACCGCCTTGGGGTCACAATCCCTCCTAATCCACTAACAGCTGTGCTTGGTGGACTTCCAGATGGGCTTAAAGTGGAGAAGGACAAACAAACTGTAATTGCCTTTACTACACTACTGGCACGTAGACTTACCTTGCTCAACTGGAAGAATCCTAACTTACCTATTCTAAGTCAGTGGGTAACTGATGTTATATACTATTTGAAACTGGAAAAAATAAAATTCGCACTTAAAGGATCTGTACAAAACTTTTTCAAAACCTGGCAGGATCTAATAAATTACATTTTAGAATAAGCATTTACATTGAGGAAGCAGGTTCTCTCCCCTCTTTTACTCCATTTATCTTTATTCATTTATTAATTTATCTATTTACTTATTTTTACTAGCATAAAGTTTTACACCCTGCTCTCTTTCTCAGGGGTGGGGTTTGACTTGTTTCAAACTTTTTTTTTTTTTGTAAAACTTGAGTTATTTGTGTGGAATGTTATTTGATTTTTATAAAATAATAAAAAAAAATGTTGATCGGTAACACTGCAAAATGCGTATCAATAGACTATGCTGAAACAGTTGGTGAAGTTCATGCAGAAGAAGAAAACAACAACTTACAATATCACGTAGAATATCTACAACCATTAACATCGCCCAGTCTTCTACCGAACAAATTATTGTAGAAAGAAGGAAATATCCAAGAAAGGGAATGTAGTACATCTTCTGCAGATAACATTAGACAACAAAGGAGCTCTTGATATGCCATTCATATTAAAATGTTAACAGTTTTCCCATTAGAATAGCTTTTGCAAAGACAATTTACAAATCTCAGAGCCAAACATTCGAAAAAGTCGTTTGATTTAATAGAGAGAAAGAAACGAAATTCAATCATGGGCAGTTATATGTCACATTGATGGAAATGTAACACTTCACATGAAACTTAAATTCTTTTTAATTTGTACATCCACATCCCATGCGCGAGTGGCAGAACTGCAAAGAAGCTAGCGCATAGCGCTGGCCCGGGGGTTGGTGAGCAAAGCGAGCAGGGGGCAAAGCCCACTAGTCTAACAGGATGATCAACCCACTTAAAGACACAGATAGAAATTTAAAGAGCGTGTATTTAAGATGGAAGCTAGGAAAAATTTTCTGCAAATAGAACTTGGTACTGCATCACAGTACTATCTAAGAGCCAAGCAGAGCAGAAAATAACTACTGTGGCATTAGTCCTACTTCTATCTTTTGGCTCCCATTTGCATTTTTGATTATTGACCATTTTAAGTACTTTATTTTGATTCTCTGCTTTTTGATTTTTCTTGTTTTGGGATATCAATTTATAATGATAATAAATCTGTGGTGGGCTGGCGCCCTGCCCAGGGTTTGTTTCCTGCCTTGCGACCTGTGTTGGCTGGGATTGGCTCCGGCAGACCCCCGTGACCCTGTAGTTAGGATATAGCGGGTTGGATAATGGATGGATGATAATAAATAATTACATTAATATGAGGTTTGTCCAGAAAAAGTTCATCAAATGTTAATAAAATGGGAACGGTTTGTGCGGCATTGATTTAAGCTGGCAGGCAAGGAGGGTGGACTGGAATGTGCATGTGTGAACAATGATGACTTCATTGGACTAAAGAGTGGGGGTGCTAGATGTCTTTGAGTGAGCATGTGTACTGTGCGGCTGTCACATTCAAAAAGGCTGAGTGAGTAGAGCAACAAATCTGCATCAGATTTTGCGTTAAGCTTGAACAATCATCCGCGGAAACTATTCGGATGAGTCAGATGGCTTTCTGGAACAATGCAATGAGTGCAGAATTTTTTGACGAAACATAAAATCATCCAGGTGACTCTGCCGCTGTTACAGTCCAGATTTGGCACCGTGCAACTTCTGGCTTTTACTAAAACTAAAACCACCTTTGAAAGGGAAGAGACTTCAGACTGTTGATGAGATTCAGGAAAACATGACGAGGCAACTGATGGTGATTCAAACAAAGGATTTTGTAGAGTGTTTTGAACAGTGGAAGAGACACTGGGAGAACTGCAGGAGGTCCCAAGGTGCCTAAGTGCAATGTTTATTTTATCTTCTTCAATAAAAGTATCTATTTTTCATATTACATGGCTGGACATTTCCTGGACAGACTTCGTATTGTGCTTTTCTAGCTACTCAAAGTGCTTACCCTTTGTGGATCTGAGTAACCCAGTAGAGTAAAAATGGGCCGTCCTGAGACATAAAACTGAGGTCCTGACTCTCTGAGGTCATTAAAGATCCCTGGACATCTTTCTAAAAGCCTCATCTGTTCTGGCCCCTAAACACAATAGCTAATGTGTGGTGAGTGTAAAGATGCAAAAATGACTATTGGATGCTGTACATTGGTGGTGGTTCAGGTGGTTCCCCGCTTTGGATTTGTGGGCTTTTGTTGATAAACAAGGCAAAACAATTATAATTAATTTTTGCTTTTGGTCTTCTTTTACTTTATTAATATATTTCTTTAAAAATATAAAAATAATCATTATTTTTGTTAGTGAGATCCAGGTGTTTTACATTGTTCCCCTCTTCCTTTCTGACATTTGTGAATATTGAAGCTTTTACTTAGTTTTGTTGTAACAATGGAGACTAAAGACAACTTTTGGATATTAGGCTAACGTTCATCAATTGCTAGGATCATACTGAAGCTTTGGGGTCTGTATGAGATATGCCTTGAGTCTTGAGTTCATGGATTATAACACAGATTCCTGCCACAAAGGGATTGCAATAAAGGCTGAACCTATACTGTAAGTGCACTTCTGATTATGCTGTGGATATTCATATTCATATCAGGCAGTGCAGCTTAGGGGGTTAAGGATTTGGACTTCAAACCCAGAGGTTATGGGTTCAAATTAAAATACTGGCAACTATGTGAACATGAGCAAATCAGTTCACCTGCCTGTGCTCTTATTAGAAAAGCAAAGAAATGTGACCACTTGTATGTCAAATGTTGTCTTGCGTAAAGGCGTCATTCAAATAAGTAAATGTACATGTATGCTGATATAAACTGGTATGAATTTTCTGACATTTCTCAGAGGGAATGTTTATTTTACTAAATCACATTTCTGTTTTTCAGCTGCCTGTTCATTCAGTTTGTCGACAATTATTTATCACAGTATGGTTCAATAGTATCAACAGGAATAGAGCTTACCACTTATTGTTCTACGTAGCATGATAGTGGGTTTGTCTGCTGACTTTGGGTTCGTAGTACTAGAGGTTCTTGTGCTATTTGAGTTCCAGACACTTTGGTAAATTTTAAGATGATTCTCCTTTTCCACACGTACTGTTGTTGAAATTTGGGTTTCAATTATTGAGTGTTAGGGAAGTGAAAAGTCTTAGTGTTGGCCTTACACCATGGGCAGCTATGCAAAGCAGATCCAGTTGAAGTTTTTGGGGTCTGCTGCAACCCTTCGATTTATTGTCCAGGTCCTGAGCCTCTACACCATATTGCTTTGCATCTTTATACAAAAACAGCAATTTTTGTAAACCTGCATTGAAATTATGCCCATTCCTTTGTTAACAAATGGCAATGAGTACTGAATTTACTAGAAATACTTCAAATAACTATCCTACTTTAAACATAAGTGGTACTCTACTATCTCACAATGAATCACCAAATTGTATTAATGATTTCCAACATAAGCTTCTCCATAAACTCCAGCTTGTTCAGAATTCAGCTGCCCGTATTATATCTCAGACCTCTTCCATGAAACACATTACCCCATCTCTTAAACAGCTTTGTTGGCTTCCTGTAAAATTTCGCATTGATTTTAAAATTCTCTACTTGCCTTCAAACCACTTCATAACCTTGCTCCATTATACCTCTCTGACCTCAGTCATGTTTATACACTTAACTGAACTCTTAGGTCCACTACTTCTGGTATTCTCATCATCCCCACTGTACGCCTGATCACCAGGGGTTCCAGGGCATTTAGTTATAGTGCTCCTCGTCTCTAAAACATAAGTCAGCAGTTCTCAAACTGTGTGGGCAAGAAAGGGGGCGCGAATGTTGCCATATGTGGCGTAATTTCACTATTCGTAAGAAAATTTTTAACTTGTAGCGGTGTATCGGCAGCAAAAAATATAGGAATAAATTTTATTAGGGTTTCAAAAAAACGTTAGCGGGGCGCGATTAAAACTGTTATGAAAACTCGGGTCGCAAATACTTAAAGGTCGAGAAACGCTGACATAAGTAATATGATTTTTAATCTGTTACTAACCTATTCTGTTTCTCTTCTCAGTACTCAAATGTGGCACTTGGTGCCACGGCCCACCTGCCAAGTTGTTTTGCCTGCCTAAGGTAAAGTCATCTCTGATGGAGGATCGCAGGAATCACAGGGTAGAGGGGTCTTTTCATCGGATTGGCTGGCCCAGCACTGACTCATCTGTGGAATGGCCAATAGGGGGAGGCAGCTTGATGGCTGAGGTCTCCAGGACTCTGAACAAATCCAAATCATATTATGTGATATCATCTGCTGTTAAACTCTGCTCTGTACTTGTAATATTTTTATTTTACTACTAGTCATTAAGCCCGTTACAATAACGGCCGCTAGAACAGTAGTGCATAAACATTAGTAGGAACAGTCTACTGTATATTAAATGGCAAGGGACTTTGACCTCATTCTTTTTGTTAGTCGTATTTTTCTTTCTTTCAGCCTTTCTTTTGTTGATGTTTACTTGCTGAGCTGACCGTTCTTCATGGGCTGCCGCCGTGTATTGTGTGTCTTTAATTTTCTGTGACAGTAATACTGTCTTGTACGTCCGCTGGCTTGTATGTCTGTAATATACCTTTAATTTTCTCTTGCGGTAATATAAGCATGCGCGTCGGTAATATGCCTTTAATCTCCTCTGACAGTAATACTGGCTTGTATGCGGCTGTAATGTGCGTCACTGTGTTGTGTACCTTTAATTTCCTCTCGCAGTAATACTGGTTTGTATTTCCGTAAAATGCCTCTAACTTTCTCTGACAGTAATATCGTGCATTGCACCGTGCCCCGTGCATGTGCACTTCACCAGAAGACACACACACACGGACACCTGGACGCACACAGGGATTTTATTAAAGAGGATTATATTGTATTGAGGATTACTTGTGTTCTGTTCTATGTATTGTATTGTATTGACCCACCTTGTTGACTCCCAACCTACCTGGAAAAGGGTCTCTTTTTGAACTGCCTTTCCTAAGGTTTCTTCCATTTTTTCCCTACAGGGTTTTTTTTGGGAGTTTTTCCTTGTCTTCTTAGAGAGTCAAGGCTGGGGGCCTGTCAAAAGGCAGGGCCTATTAAAGCCCATTGCGGCACTTCTTGTGTGATTTTGGACTATATAAAAATAAATGGTATTGTATTGTAAATTGTCTGTGGAACTCACTGTTCACATATGGGAGACAGATTCCCTACCTATTTTCAAATGTCATTTTAAGACTAATCTATTTACATTTGCTTACACTACTTAGGCTGTATTCTTATTGCTCCATAGACATGGATATATGTATATGTGTATGTGTACATGCATCTTTTTGTTGGTTTTATGATTTTATTACCTGTATGGTGTCCTTGAGTGATTAGAAAGGCACCTTGAAATAAAATGCATTACTATCATTATAGTTTATTAAACATGCTTGGTATCTTAATGGTCCCCCATTCAGAACTTGACAGCCTATTTTATGGGTAGAAATATTTCTTCTTTTTTTGAAATTGACAATTTCACTTGTACTCCCTTGAGCCCGTGTTAAGCCGAAAATGAACTAATCACTAGAATACAATTCTCCTGACATGACTGACATCTTTTAACTAAGAAATGTTTCCAATACTGCTTCCTGCCAGATGCCACAGACAGGATTTCTTAAATCTGTCCAAATCATCCAAATCATGAATGTCTAAACTGTGTCTCAGTTGGGCCCCTCCTCACACTATGAAGCAACTTCTAAATTGTAATGATTCTTTAGAAACCCCCATCACTCCATTTTCTCTGTTCATTTACTCACTTTAGAGGTTTACAGAAGTTGGAGGCTACCCCAGTAGCCTTGAGCAAAGGCAAGACCTGACCTGAAAATGAGAAGATAGCTGACTAAATCCCCTACAGAAACAAAGGCACAGATAAAGAGGAGAAACTGAAGATAAAGAGCTGGGTGCCAAAAAGTGAAGCTAATTGACCTTGTTCAGGTCCATTGAGCAGAGGAGTTGCATTTAATTAAAGTTTTTCAGGACTTGTGTCACATCATACATTGCTCACACATCAGTTAACTTTGCCAGGGATTCTTTTTGGGACTAATTAAAAATAATTTGTGACCTGTCAGGTGTAACGTGTTCAAGAACATAACTTTACAACCACCCACAGAGTGACTGTCAGAGCCAAAGGGGGTTTTGTTTATATGCCGTGTCTTTTCAGGTTAAGTACTTGATGCTCCGCCCCCTTCCTCTTCACATGACCTAAGGTTAACGATTGCTGGAAGAGATTTTTCTTTAAAAGATTTGGAGGTAAACACAGTGTTGTGTGCCATGGATGGACTGGCACAAGTTGGAGGACTCCACTTCGGACTCAATGGGTATCTTGCAACCAATTATCAAAACCTTTAAAGTCAGGTATGCCTGATTTTGTTCATATTGTGTAGTGTTGCATCTGTAAACCGCACATAAAATATACATTTTGAACTTTACCCTTTGGTTGTACTGTAATTATCAGTCATGATCATGTTATGCATAGGTGCTCTGATAACTGTGTAGTACTTTCATGACTTCTGATTTTGATAATCCAATACTCCTATAACAGGGATATCTCCCAAAAAATGAAATAATATTGGCAATATTTACTGACTCAGAAGGAAATGAATAAAGCAAAAGTCAAAATACTTTATAATTAAACACTGAGCCACACTGAATCTATATGCCAATTTATTCAGCTGCATTAAGGGCGTCAACATGAACGCTAAATGATGTGCCAGCACAGCCCATACATTTAGCTTCTTAGGAATTCATCTTTGTTGACTTTTGTTGGCTTTTTATGATATGACAAAATCATTTCTTAGAAATGTTGGTAATTTCTAGATAACTCTTATATACACTGCTCAAAAAATGAAGGGGACACTTAATCATCACAGTTTAGCACCAAGTCAATTAAGCTTCAGGGATATCAATCTGTCCAGTTAGGAAGCAGAAGTGATTGTGACTCATCTTCCCCTGCTTTGGTGCAAATGAAAATGACGACTGGTGCACTGGAGAGACAACAGCAAGACATCCCATAAAAAGAGAATAGGTTTTCAGGTGGTGGCACAGGCAGTTGCTTTTGCCTTCTCTACTGATTCTTCTCTAGTTTTCCATTTCGCTACTGGTATCATGAGGCTGTACCAGCAGATGATTCAGGTTGCACAAATAGTCCACATTCTCCAATGATGGCACATCCATATGTGCTGTCAGAAGAAGGTTTGCTGTGTCTCCCAGCACAGTCTCAAGAGCATGGAGGAGACATGAGGAGACAGGCTGTAACACGAGGAGAGCTGGACAGAGTCATAGAAGGGCATCTACCCAGAAGCAGGACCGGTATCTGCTCCTTTGTGCGAGGAGGAAGAGGAGCACTGCCAGAACCCTACAAAATAACCTCCAGCTGGATACTGGTGTGCATGTTTCTCACCAAACCGTCAGAAACAGATTCCATGAGAATGGCATGAGGGCCCGATGTCCTCTAGTGGGACTTGTGCTCACAGCCCATTATTGTGCATCTCGATTGGCATTTGCTGCTAGGTACCAGAATGAAATCCTCAGAGCCAGACTTTACACTGGTGCAGTGGGCCCTGGGCTTCTCCTGGCGCAGGACAATACCTGGCCTCATTTGTCCAGAGTGTGTAGGCAGTTCCTGGTTGATGAAGAAATTAATGCCATTGACTGGCCTGTATGTTCCCAGACCTGAATCCAGAGAGTCAGCTACCTGTAGCTGCTGGTAACTAAGACAGGATCAAGCACGGGTCAATCGTGTGCTGAAAGAAATCATTCAATCCAAAATTGCGTATTAAAAGGTTTAGTGAAAATTCAAAGCAAACAGTCTACACAAGAATAAAGAAAAAAGGTTGTTAAACACATAGAATAAAAGGCAAAAAAAGGAAAAAATACCTCTTCTCTAAACTAGCCGATTTTTTGTTAAACTTCAGTTATTTTCTATACTAAAACATGTTTTACTTCACCTTCTACATTCTAAGCATATGGTGCTGCACATACAATACAGCAAGTTACGTTACATGCTATTGGGCACGTTAAGGCACAGTTTGAAACTGTGTGCCATCCATGCCTTAATTTATGGCAAGGTAGGTCAGTAACTCGGACTAATCTGTAGCCAGAGTCAAGAAATAGTTGGAATATACCAATTCATTTCAGCTTGTAGGGGTTATAAAAACCTCCTATAGACTATGCATTAATAAATACGCAAACATTTACTGTAATACAACTTAGATAAATAGCAAATGAATCTTACACAAATTAATTAATGCCATAAGTATTCACCCCGTAAACTCAGTATTTTGTGGATAGGTCCTTGGCAGCTTAGCCGGACTTGAGTCTGTTTGCACAGCTCTCTGTTAACTTTGCACATGTGCAGTCAGTCATTTTTCCCTATTTGTCTTTACAAAGCTGCTCAAACTCTATCAGGTTGCATTTTGATTGTGGAGGACAGCCCTTTCAAATTCAATCACAAATTTTCACTTTGATTGAGATCTGGATTCAGACTCTGCCACTTCTGGACATTAACATTGCTGTTTTTAAGCCATTACTGTGCAGCTTTGGCTTTCTGCTTAGGGTTCTTGTCTTGCTGGAAAACCAACTTTCTCCCAAGGTGCATGTTTCTTGCAGACTCCATTGGGCTTTCCTTCAGGATTTCTCTGTATTTTGTTGCATTCAGAGAAGCAACCACACAACATGATGCTTCATTAAGTAAATTACAGTAGACAGTAGTGACTCACCACAAGCTGGCTCGTCCAGATTTAGGTGCATTTATACTTCAGTCATTTGAAACCCCAGACAAGTGATCTCCATTGAACTAATTCTTAGATTACTAAAGCCAGTTGACTGCACCAGTGGCGATTTAGGTGTTACATATTAAAGCGGGGTCAATACGTATGAGATCGATTATTTGTATTTTATGTTTGTAATTAATTTAGTCCACTTTGCAGAGATCTGTTTTCACTTTCATATTAAAGAGTCTTTCCTGTTGATCAGCATCAAACAAAAAAACTCAAATCAAATCCATTGTGATTCAACATTGTATAATTAAAAAAAAGAAAACTTCAAAGGCAATAAATACATTTAATAGGCACTGTGATCAACGTTTTTATAATATTTGCCATTTTTCAATCTTTCTGAATTTCCCCAGTGCACAGTGACTTCCTAATATATGTGTCAAGGGTTTATATAAACTGCTCAAACAAATTAAAGGAACACTTTGAAAACAATGATCTCAATGAGAAAAAAAAATCATGCTCCATATCTCTACTGATATGGATGGGGTAATGTGTTAGGAACGAAAGGATGCCTCATAGTTTGATGGAGATAGATAGATAGATAGATAGATAGATAGATAGATAGATAGATAGATAGATAGATAGATAGATAGATAGATAGATAGATAGATAGATAGATAGATAGATAGATAGATAGATAGATAGATAGATAGATAGATAGATACTTTATTAATCCCAAGGGGAAATTCACATACTCCAGCAGCAGCATACTGATAAAGAACAATATTAAATTAAAGAGTGATAACAATGCAGGTATACAGACAGACAATAACTTTGTATAATTTTAACGTTTACCCCCCCAGGGTGGAATTGAAGAGTTGCATAGTGTGGGGGAGGAACGATCTCCTCAGTCTGTCAGTGGAGCAGGACATTGACAGCAGTCTGTCGCTGAATCTGCTCCTCTGTCTGGAGATGATACAGTTCAGTGGATGCAGTGGATTTTCCATTATTGACAGGAGCCTGCTCAGTGCCCGTCACTCTGCCACAGATGTCAAACTGTCCAGCTCCGTGCCTACAATAGAGCCTGCCTTCCTCACCAGTTTGTCCAGGCGTGAGGCGTCCCTCTTCTTTATGCTGCTTCCCCAGCACACCACTGCGTAGAAGAGGGCGCTCGCCACAACCATCTGATAGAACATCTGCAGCATCTTATTGCAGATGTTGAAGGACGCCAGCCTTCTAAGGAAGTATAGTCGGCTCTGTCCTTTCTTACACAGAGCATCAGTATTGGCAGTCCAGTCCAATTTATCATCCAGCTGCACTCCCAGGTATTTATAGGTTTGCACCCTCTGCACACAGTCACCTCTGATGATCACAGGGTCCATGAGGGGCCTGGTCCTCCTAAAATCCACCACCAGCTCCTTGGTTTTGCTGGTGTTCAGTTGTAGGTGGTTTGAGTCACACCATTTAACAAATTCCTTGATTAGGTTCCTATACTCCTCTTCCTGCCCATTCCTGATGCAGCCCATGATAACAGTGTCGCCAGCGTGTAAAAATCCATTTCCAAAAATGAAAATTATCAACCTACAGAGGGCTGAATTCAAAGACACCCCAAAAATCAAAGTGAAAAAATGATGAGGCAGGCTAGTCCATTTTACCGAAATTTAATTGCAGCAGCTCAAAATCATACTCAGTAGTTTGTATGGCCCCCACGTGCTTGTATGTATGCCTGACAACATTGGTGTCTTGGGGGATCTCCTCCCAGATTTGGACCAGGGCATCACTGATCTCCTGGACAGTCTGAGGTGCAACCTGGAAGCATCGGATGGAACGAAACATAATGTCCCAGAGATGTTCTATTGGATTGAGGTCAGGCGAGTGAGCGTGGGGGCTAGTCAATGGTATCAATTCCTTCATCCTCAACGAACTGCATGCATACTCTTGCCACATGAGGCTGGGCATTGTCGTGTACCAGGAGGAACCCAGGACCCACTGCACCAGCATAGGGTCTGACAATGGGTCCAAGGTTTTCATCCTGATACCTCATGGCAGTCAAGGTGCCATTGTCTAGCCTGTAGTGGTCTGTGCGTCCATCCATGGATATGCCTCCCCAGACCATCACTGACCCACCACCAAACCAGTCATGCTGAACAATGGTACAGGCAGCATAACGTTGTCCACGACTTCTCCAGACCCTTTCACATCTGTCACATGTGCTCAGTGTGAACCTGCTCTCATCTGTGAAAAGCACAGTGCACAAGTGGTGGACCTGCCAATTCTGGTATTCTATGGCAAATGCTAATTCAGCTCCAAGGTGCCAGGCAGTGAGCCCAGGGCCAACTAGAGGACCTCAGGCTCTCAGGCCACCCTCATGAAGTCTGTTTCTGATTGTTTGATCAGAGACATTCACACCAGTGGCCTGATGGAGGTCATTTTGTAGGGCTCTGGCAGTGTTCATCCTGTTCTTCCTTGCCCAAAGGAGCAGATACCAGTCTTGCTAATAGGTTAAGGACCCTCTATGGCCCTGTCCAGCCCTCCTAGAGTAACTGCCTGTCTCCTGGAATCTCCTCCATGCCCTTAATACTGTGCTGGGAGACACAGCAAACCTTCTGGCAATGGCACGTATTGATGTGCCTGCCATCCTGGAGAAGTTGGACTACCTGTGCAACCTCTGTAGGGTCCAGTTATCGCCTCATGCCTCTGTAGGGTCCAGTTATCTCCTCATGCTACAAGTAGTGACACTGACCGTAGCCAAATGCAAAAACTAGTGAAATAGCAGTCAGAAAAGATGAGGAGGGACAAATGTCAATGGCCTCCATCTGTTAAACCATTTCTGTTTTGGGGGTTGTCTTATTGTTTCCCCTCTAGTACACCTGTTATTAATTTCATTAACACCAACGCACATGAAACTGATTAACAAAGCCCCTCTGCTACTTAACTCACCAGATCCGATGCTAGACTCTGATTAAAAAGTGTTCCTTTAATTTTTTTGAGCAGTGTATTTGTACTTGCTAGCCTTCTTAAGAACTTTGATTTTGCATCGACCTTAGGAACCTGACCTCTGCAATTTGGAAATAACACTAACAGTTCAGATAGTTTTTTTGCCCTTTTCTATCTGTCTGTCTTGTTAAAGCCCCCAGGGTTTCCTAACTATGCTTCATTATTCAAAAAAGTACATTTTTGATTTTATAACACATTTATCAAAATATTTAATACAGAAAAATTAATGGAACAATAATCATAAATCATAAAAGACAAGAAAGGAACCATACATCCATCTGATCGTCCATTCAACTATCCATTTTCTAAACCCACTTTCTCCAGAGCATTGTCATGGAGATGTCTATCCCATCAAGCACAGGGCACAAGGCATGCACAATCCCTGGACAAGACGCCAGTCCATTGCCGGCTCAGAAAGGAAAAATGCCATCTGAAATCATGTAAAACTGACAGCTGGTCTGAGTTTCAGTGAAGATATCTTGTTTTCACTTATGGGCTGCAGTTTTATAAAGAGCTGACAAATTAATTTAATAGAAGTAACACTTACCAGTAAGTGGAAGCTTCAAGTCATATCCCTTAGGGAAGGGCGATGTGACTTTGGTTCTGAATGGGTTGCTTGTTTGTTAATATGAAAGACTGTCTGGTCTTTGTCCAATGAAACAAGTCACTTCCTGAGATTAGCATCTTCAAACAAGCCCTCACTTGGCTTTCTGACATTTTCCTATCTTGAAATAATGTTTCATATATCATCAGAATCTATAGTTTCAAATACAGTTGAAATGAAAACATTTCATTTCATAGTTTGTTCTAGATCAGGGGTGGACAATGTCGTTCCTGGAGAGCCGCAGTGGCTGCAGGTTTTTGTTCGAACCCAGTTTCTTAATAAGAAAACAACTATTGCTGATGAAAAACTTATTTCTTAAGTGACATTTTGATGCTTCATTTTAGTGGTCTCGCTTGTTAAGGTTACCCACCTTTAATTGCTTATTTCAATCTTAAACAGCTGCATTAACAGTTTTAATGGCTCCTTATTAGTAATAAAATATAAATGACAAAGCAGCCCACAGTTCTCCATCTCCATAGTCTGGTATCCGCAGCCATGAGTGGCAGCCTTTCCAGCAGCTCCATGTATGACTTTATATTTCTACCTTTTTCAAAGAAGTATCGGGTGTGCTAATTGATAATGTTCTTGACATAGTAAATTCGTCATTAGATACGGAGATCTTCCCAGACTGTCTTAAGACTGCTGTAGTTAAACCCCTACTTAAGAAAAATAATCTCGACCCCTCTGCTCTTGAAAATTATAGACCCATCTCTAACCTGCCTTTCTTAAGTAAAATTCTAGAGAAGGCAGTCATTATGCAGTTAAATGACCACCTCAATAAACATGCTATTCTTGATAAATTTCAATCAGGGTTTAGAACAAATCACAGCACAGAAACTGCACTCGTTAAAGTAGTCAATGAAAATGTAAATGCAGACAGAGGCCATTTATCTGTTCTCATCCTCTTAGATCTGAGTGCCGCATTTGACACCATTGATCCCAATATTCTTAGAAATCGCCTTAGTCAATGAGTGGGCCTCTCTGGCAGAGTCTTAAATTCATTTGAATCCTACCTGGCAGGGAGAAAATTCTTTGTTAGTTATGGTAATTATAACTCAAAGACACATGATATCCTATATGGTGTTCCACAAGGCTCTATCCTGGGTCCGCTGCTCTTCTCAATCTACATGCTTCCGTTAGGTCAGATTATCTCAGGGCACAACGTGAGCTACCACAGCTATGCTGATAACACACAGCTGTATTTATCAATTGCACCTGATGACCCCAAATCTCTTGATTCACTAATACAATGTCTAACTTGTATCTCAGAATGGATGAATAGTAACTTTCTCAAATTAAATAAAGAGAAAACCGAAATCTTAGTGATTGGCAATAATGGATACAATAAGGCTATTAGAAATAAACTGGATGCATTAGGATTAAAAGTCAAAACGGAGGTAAAAAGCTTAGGGGTAACTGTTGACTGTAATCTAAATTTTAAATCGCATATTAATCAGATCACTAGGACAGCATTTTTTCACTTAAGAAACATAGCAAAAGTTAGACCTCTTATATCATTGAAAGATGCGGAGAAATTAGTTCATGCATTTGTTTTCAGTCGTCTAGATTACTGTAACGCACTCCTCTCAGGACTACCCAAAAAAGACATAAATCGTTTGCAACTAGTGCAGAATGCAGCTGCTAGAATCCTAACCAGGAAAAGAAAATCCGAGCACATCTCTCCAGTTTTGATGTCACTACACTGGTTACCTGTGTCATTCAGAATTGACTTTAAAATTCTGCTTATGGTTTATAAAGCCTTAAATAATCTCGCTTCATCTTATATATCGGAATGTCTGACACCTTATATTCCAAATCGCAACCTCAGATCCTCAACTGAGTGTCTCCTTAGAATTCCAAGAGCAAAACTTAAAAGAAGTGGTGAGGCGGCCTTCTGCTGTTATGCACCTAAAATCTGGAATAGCCTACCAGTAGGAATTCGCCAGGCTAATACAGTGGAGCACTTTAAAAAACTGCTGAAAACACATTACTTTAACATGGCCTTCTCATAACTTCAATGTAACTTAAATCCTGATACTCTGTATATCCAATTCATTATAATAACTATTCATGGTGGCTCTAAAATCTGTACTAACCCCTACTCTCTCTTCTGTTTCCTTTTCTGGTGTCCTTTTGGTGGTGGCGCACCTACCCAAAGCACCATGATGTTCCAACAATGATGGATGGATTAAAAGCCAGAAGTCTGTATGACCATCAGCATCAAGTGACTCCGTGAGAACCCTGACTACAAAGAGGACTATTTCATTTATGTTAGGTAGAATGCCCAGAGGGGACTGGGCGGTCTCGTGGCCTGGAACCTCTACAGATTTTATTTTTTTCTCCAGCTTTCTGGAGTTTTTTTTTTGTTTTTTCTGTCCACCCTGGCCATCGGACCTTACTCCTTTTCTATATTAACTATTGTTTTCTTTTATTTTTCTTTTCTTCATTATGTAAAGTACTTTGAGCTACTTTTTGTATGAAAATGTGCTATATAAATAAATGTTGTTGTTGTTGTTGTTGTTACTACTTGGACATGGATTTTTACATGCCGAGACTCGTCTGTTCAGGTAGTCAACTTCTAGCGCTGAGAACAAAGGCCCGTGCCGGTGTGGTTCCATATTTACCTAACAAGGTAAGAAGAAGGTATCGTGGCAGCAGAGCTGGTGCTAAGATAAAGGCTAAGCAGCTAGCGAGGAAGTGGTGATACAAGCCTGCGGTGCCTTCTGTGATTCTGGGAAATGTGAACTCACTACCAAATAAGATCGATGAACTGGCTGCGCTGGCGAAAAATGTCAGGACCTACAGAGAATGCAGTTTGTTGTGTTTTTGTGAAACATGGCTAACGGCTAACATCCCAGATGCTAACGTGGAGCTGCCCAGGTTTAGCACAGTTAGAGCAGACAGAGATACAAATACCTGCGGGAAGCGGAAAGGAGGAGGACTCGCTCCTCCTCCACAAGGTGGTGAAACCCTGGACATGTAAACGTCAAAGTCTCCACTTGCTGCAGGGACATCGAACTGTTGGCTGTATGTCTGTGTCCCTATTACTTGCCCAGAGAGTCTGGACACGTCATTGTTGTTATTGTTTACATCCTTCCTCGGGTGGACGTGGAGATAGCGTGTGACGTCATCCACGCTGCTGTTGCTAAACTACAAACACAGCACCCTGAGGTGCTTGTGCTAATTGCTGGAGACTTTAACCATGTGACACTGGACAAGACATTACCTGCCTTCTCCCAGTATATGGATTGTAACACCCGGGAAAATAGGACTATTGGCCTACTGTATGCAAACGTTAAAGATGCATACAGCGCCACCCTGCTGCCTGCGCTTGGGAAAGCAGATCATAACCTGGTTCTGCTTCAGCCTCACTACAAACCAAGAGTGAGGGTGCTACCTACAACCACACGCTCATTCAGGAAGTGGTCCCCTGAGGCAGAGCAGGCTCTGAGAGACTGCTTTGGAACTATGGTCTGGGATTTCCAGCAGGAATCATATAGTGAGAACATTGAGGAGGTTGTTGACTGCACTACTGACTACATCAACTTTTGTATGGACATTGTAGTTCCAGTAAGAACAGTACGCTGCTATGCTAACAACAAGCCATGGATTACAAGTGACATCTAGGACCTTATGAACCTGAAAAAAAGGACTTTTAAAGGCGGTGATTAGCATGAGTTCAAGCGCGCGCAGAAGGAACTCCAAGTCCAGCTCAGGGAGGCGAAGGAGCAGTACAGGAGAAAGCTGGAGCAGAAGGTGCAGAATAATAGCATGAAGGAAGTGTAGGATGAGATGAAGATCATCACTGGCTGCAGCTCGAAGCGGGGTGCCACTATCGAGAGAGACGTGGAGAGAGCGAACCTGATGAACAAATTCTTTAACAGGTTTGACCACCCTAACCCACTCTCACCTCAAAGTACTGCACCCTCCACCCATCCTTCTGCTGATACCAGCATAGGAGAGAGTTTTCCCCCACCCACAATTACAGCAACCCAGGTAAGCAGAGAGTTGAGGAGACTTCGGGCCAGCAAAGCAGTGGGTTCAGATGGAGTATCACCACGACTGCTGAAGGCCTGTGCATTGGAGCTGGGGAGTCATCTACAGCGCATCTTCAACCTAAGCCTGGAACAGGGGAGAGTCCCGAGGCTTTGGAAAACATCTTGCATCACCCCAGTCCCAAAGGTATCATGTCCTGGTGAGCTCAGTGACTTCCGGCCTGTCGCTCTAACGTCACATGTGATGAAGACCATGAAGCGGCTGCTGCTTCACCACCTGAGGCCATAGGTCCACCATGCCCTCGACCCTATGAAGTTCGCATACCAGGAGAAGGTAGGAGCGGAGGATGCCATCATCTATATGCTACACCGATCCCTCTCCCACTTGGACAGAGGCAGTGGTGCTGTAAGAATTATGCTTCTAGACTTCTCTAGCACCTTCAACACCATCCAACCTCGGCTCCTTAGTGACAAGCTGACAGAGATGGGAGTAGATTCATACCTGGTGGCATGGATCGTGGACTATCTTACAGACAGACCGCAGTTTGTGCATCTTGGGAACTGCAGGTCTGACATTGTGGTCAGCAGCACAGGAGCGCCACAGTGGACTGTGCTTTCTCTGGTCCTGTTCAGCGTATATACATCGGACTTCCAATAAAACTCAGAGTCCTGCCACGTGCAAAAGTTCGTTAACGACACTGCTATTGTGGGCTGCATCAGGAGTGGGCAGAAGGAGGAGTATAGGAACCTAATCAAGGACTTTGTTAAATGGTGCGACTCAAACCATCTACAACTGAACACCAGCAAAACCAAGGAGCTGGTGGTGGATTTTAGGAGGCCCAGGCTCCCCGGACCCTGTGATTATCAGAGGTGACTGTGTGCAGAGGGTACAGACCTATAAATACCTGGGAGTGCAGCTAGATGATGAATTGGACAGGACTGCCAATACTGATGCTCTGTGAAAGAGAGGACAGAGCCGACTATACTTCCTTAGAAGGCTGGCGTCCTTCAACATCTGCAATAAGATGCTGCAGATGTTCTATCAGACGGTTGTGGCGAGTGCCCTCTTCTACGCAGTGGTGTGCTGGGGAGGCAGCATAAAGAAGAGGGACACCTCATGCCTGGACAAACTGGTGAGGAAGGCAGGCTCTATTGTAGGCACGGAGCTGGACAGTTTGACATCCGTGGCGGAGTGACAGGCACTGAGCAGGCTCCTGTCAATCATGGAGAATCCACTGCATCCACTAAACAGTGTCATCTCCAGACAGAAGAGCAGCTTCAGCGACAGACTGCTGTCAATGTCCTGCTCCACTGACAGACTGAGGAGATCGTTCCTCCCCCACACTATGTGACTCTTCAACTCCACCAGCGGGGTAAACATTCACATTATACAAGATTATTATTTATTATACCTGCTTTGCACTCTCCACCTTGCTTTTTTTTTTCTTTTTTTTTTTTAACTTGCACTGCATTTTTATTACTCTTTAATTAATATTGTTTATATATCAGTGTGCTGCTGCTGGAGTATGTGAATTTCCCCTTGGGGATTAATAAAGTATCTATCTATCTATCTATCTATCTATCTATCTATCTATCTATCTATCTATCTATCTATCTATCTATCTATCTATCTATCTATCTATCTATCAGTTTGTTTTCATTTAAATCTGTGTGTGTTTTCATCATGCACTCTTTGATTTATTAAAACATGTAATAGAAAATGTGACAGACTGAAAATTATCTGTTTTAGGCTTCAAATCATTTGGATGATATCCTTGGAAAGGAAAAAACCTATGATATAATAACCTTACATTGCAGACTAACAAGCCATAAAATTATATAAGGTGCGAGACTGGCAAGGATTGGTTTCTAATTAAGCAGTTGGGTTGGAATGAAAACCTGTAGCCACTGTGGCTCTCCACGACCGACATTGCCCAACCCTGTTCTAGATAAAAGTATTAATATTTCAGCCAGGTGATGTAATCATAAATGATTCCTGGGAGTAAGGTGTTTCCCGATGTCTTGGCTAAATTACTCATCATGGCCTTGTCTATGCTGGCCCCTAATCATCCCCTGTTTCTAATTGGCTATCTCTTTCACCCCTTTGCCACCTAATAACTTATATTAGGTGAGTGTACTAGCACAAAATGGCTGCTATAGCCTTATTCAGGTTGATGCTGAACATTGGTGATGGTTGAAGTGGCTTACCCCTCTGTATGTAAAACACTTTAAGTGCCTTGAAAAGCGCCATATAAGTGTAATGTCTTCTTCTGGAGAGTGAGCTAGGTATGAGAGAATTCATTACACATATACGTATGTTAAAGTGAATGTCAGAGCGTAAAAAAGGATTTGCATTGAATCAACTTGGCTGCTAATCTAAGTTGGTCAGTTGTCAGTGGTCAGTAGTCAGTAGTAATCATCCCGCAACAATAAATTCTAGAGCAATTTCCAAATTAACACCACTGCTTTTATTAGGCCTGACATAAGCATATCCTTCTGAATAACTGCTATCATTGACAATTCTATTTAATTTTCAACTTTCATTTATTTAACGTAATGCATGTTGTATAATGCTTTCAGTGGCTTGCATTGTACACCAGTCATTTTTCATTTCAACATTACATTTTCACAATATCATTTACTGTAGTTAGATGGTATTACATAGCATGATTTTTTTTAAATCTTGGTTTTGTATAAAAGGTTATGTACAATTTTCATTTATTCAGACAACTTTGCAAAGGGAATTAGCATAAAAGTCAGACAAAGTTTTTTCTCAGAATGCAGTTTTTGGAAAGAATTTGTTTATTCCAAAACTAAAAGCCAGCAGTGACTCAGATAAATGAAGCAAGTACCTTCAAAATACGAGGCCTGAAGGCAGCATACAGAGGGAGATCCACATCCCCTGCCCTGGGGAAATTCTTTGCAATTAGTTAACGTCTCTGCAAGACGTGACTCCAGAATCAGCATGCATTATGCTTGGTGCAGGCTTAACTAGCATATTGTATTAGATAGATAGATAGATAGATAGATAGATAGATAGATAGATAGATAGATAGATAGATAGATAGATAGATAGATAGATAGATAGATAGATAGATAGATAGATGATAGATAGGTCTTTATTGTCATTGTCGCTTTTACAAAGGAACAACGAAATTGAAGGTGCAATAGACTCAGTGTGAGGAATAAGAGTTAAAAAGACAAAAAGACAAGAAGAGAGAAAATAATAACAAACCGAATAGTAATAAATATACAAATTGCACTTGTTGACTTAAGGTCTATATTGCACATTGGAAGAATAATATGGAGCAGTTTTAGATACAAAGACTATATATTCAGCAAGACAAATGTCTGTTAGCTTCATGTCGATACATAAAATATTATTATTGAGTGACACAATTTATGATAAATTAAATCGCCTCCTACTGTGTTGGGCACTTGAGCAAGGCCTTTAATCTGAAAATTGCTCCAGGGTCTTTGAACAATGGCTAAACCTGTGCTCTGAACTCCAATTAGGTGGTAAAGGGGTGAAACAGATAGCCAATTAGAAACAGGGGATGATTAGGGGCCAGCATGGACAAGGCCATGATGAGTAATTTAGCCAAGACATCGGGAAACACCTTACTCCCAGGAATCATTTATGACCACTGAGAGTCAGGACCTCGATTTTACGTCTCATCCAAAGGACGGCACCATTTTTTGCAGCACAGTGTCACTGGGACATTGGGATCATGTGAAAAGAGAATTTCCCCTTAGGGATTTATATAGTATATTAAATCAAACAAAGAAAAATTCTATCGTGTCAACATTTTGTTTACCATTCCTAGCCATGGGGAAGCATGTCTGATTGTTAGCAATAGCGGTTGCTATCATGTGATTATCAGAAGTGTGACACATGGTGTCATTGTACCCACCGTATATACCAGGGGTGTCCAAATCTGGTCTTGGTGGGCCACAGTGCATGTAGGTTTTCATTCTAACTATCTTCTTACTTAGTGAGCCGTTTCTGCTGCTGGTAAACTTGTTTTGCATTAGTTGTAATTGATGTGACTCAGACCCCTTAATTGTTTCTTTATCCTTAATGAGCAGCCAAACAATAATGAGACACAAAACAAGCCACCACATGACCAGCTTGTAGCGGGGCTACTTAATAATAGTATGTTCTATGTTTGTGCTGAGTGCGTTTTGTTTTCATTGTCCTGTTTACTGTCCGTTATATGTGCATCAGTAAATGCTGTCCCCGTAAGTGCAGAGGGGAAGGATGATGGAGATAGATCTCAGCCCCGAGATGGAAATCACCTGTTGGATCCACCAGTTACATCTGAGACATTTTGCATTTAAAAAACAGGAGCGAAGGCGAGAGAGAGAGGAGACAAATCGAGAGGAGAAAGGAAACAATTTGCCGAATCATTTTCAAACTCAACACTGCCATTTATTGCATCATTCCACTGCTTGCTTTTTCTACAGCCAATTCAACATCACGACAGCCAGAGCCGAGAAACCCCAGGGTTCAAATTCATACCAGCCATTGCCAGGACTTTTCACGGTGAGGTCGTTTTATTTTCAGGAAGGAGCACAATATCACTACAAGCAGTTTCAGTATTCAGATGTTATTTTGGACTCATTTTTCACCGCATTTCAATTGCTGTGTTTACCTGATCCATGCGTGTACTTGTGTTATGTGTTTTTGTAAATTTTTTAGAGGCAAGGGAATGTTCAATGTAAATATTTGTATATTCTTGTTCTTATATAGTAATTAGTCACTGGTGTTTTTGTTATCATGGTGTTTTGCGCGCACACACACATATATATATATATACAGTATATACACATATATATTATTGAATATTTGTCTGTCTTTCCAATTTACAATATATCCGTGTTTGATTTTACATATCTGTTACTGTTTTTTGGTTATTTTGTTGTGTCATAAAAAGTAAAACAACTTGTAAGGAGTACGGCTTGTTATTAGAGTAATAAACTTCAGGTGATCCAAGGAATAGTCTTGGTAGTGTAGTGGCCAGTCTGGGTATGGGGTCAGCCGTTACAAGCTAACCTGAAAATAAAGAAAGGTCTCGGTCATGTTGGGCTGCTCAGGTCACCAAAACATCTTAACAATGGTCTTAAAAAAATCAAAAAATGGCAGAATGAGAGCAACAACAAGTCATGATATTCAATAACGACTTTAATTAACTAATTAACAGCAAGAACTGGCTTCTCATTAGATAGATAGATAGATAGATAGATAGATAGATAGATAGATAGATAGATAGATAGATAGATAGATAGATAGATAGATAGATACTTTATTAAGTCACTGGTTGGCGTGAAATTGGCTGGAGTTTGATGTTCCATTGTAGCTGGTCATCTGTTGGCTCATTTCACATCTCATTTCTGTTTGGCTGCCATTTAATGAAGAAACGAATCAATTCAGAGGACTGAAGCCTTAAAAGCAGGGCTATTAAAGTAATAGGAAAAAGGAGTTAATTAGGAGTGAAAACTGCTCGCTGATTAAGAAGATGGTTAGAATGAAAACCTGCAGCCACTGCGGCCCAACAGGACCGTAGTTGGACACCCCTGGTATATACTTTAATAGGGCATCATACTTCCATCATGCTTCCTCTGGAGTGAAGTATTGAAGTTTCTGGATCCCGTAAATAAACAGTCTGGTGTGTTTAGATGAAAAAAAAACAATTTAAGGAGTCATTACTTTGCTTGTTTTTGGCGACTTGAATTTTGTTTTTGCATATTGAGCTTTGATGACTCAGTTTGATGATCTTTTGGCTTTTGATTCCTGGCTGGTACTTACTACAAACTTTTCCTCTCATCTCCTGGTCTGGGTTTCTCTTTTTTGTACATGTTGTAGAACATAAATATTGAGATACTCCCATGGTTGTTTTCAACTTGGTTCTTGTATCAGTGATACAAAACATTAATAACAAATAGAGGAGGAACATTGGTAAATAGACAGGGGCAGGTAGAAGCCATTGATTTGTTGAGCAGGAACTTCCAGACACTTAAAGAAAACATCATTGAGTTGGAGGAAGCATCAGAACAGCGGAGATGTATGGCCTTATCCTGTAGTTAGACATGGTTATTCTTTTCAGACTTACCACAGTATTAAAAATTTTCAAAAAATAAAACGGAGCCTATGAGGGCTTTTTTCTTTGTGCATCATTTGCTTTGTCCTAGAGTTTTTCTTTTCATCTCCTTCTATGTGCTCAGTAAGATTTTCGATTGTGCTAAATATTAAAAACTATAGCACTTGTGATACCAAATTATTGTATATATAGGTATTCTATAAATGCAAATAACAAGGGTTTGTTGTTCAATAACTACACATGATAACCCTTAGTAGCAATATCATATTAATATTATACAATATGTTACTGATATATGCTGTCATGATGGGGTTAGAAACTCTGTTTAGGCCACAAGGTTTTCCCGTTACTGTGCATTATTATCAGATTAATTTTTTGTTTAGTCTCCTTGGTAGCCTAAATGTTTCCAAGCATTTAA
The DNA here is from genome assembly GCF_900747795.2 of Erpetoichthys calabaricus. Taxonomy (NCBI): domain Eukaryota; kingdom Metazoa; phylum Chordata; class Cladistia; order Polypteriformes; family Polypteridae; genus Erpetoichthys; species Erpetoichthys calabaricus. Next base: position 27,829,285 of record NC_041397.2, read on the forward strand.
TGATGGAAACATCTGCCATTCATATGTGTCCTTCAGGGAATCTGCATTCTGCATTAATGTAATATTCAAGACATTTCTGAATGGTGAATGCTAAGGTCTTTATTAACCATCTTTGTTAAACAATTTCGGTGTCAGATATGACTGTTTTGTCATTCTCTTACAAAATCAGATGTCTGGATGTTTCCATAAATGGTCTGTAACTGTTAGCTATAAATAGATATTTTCATTTAGTCCATCTGGAGCATCTGTGCACGTATTTGAAATAAGAGACTTCTCATATAAAATGGCAATTGACTTTTACACCAACTCCTGGGACATTTAGAATTTGGGAACATCTAAGTCTATAGGAAAAGTTTGCTAATCTGTAACAAAAGGCAAATGAATAAAAGCCCGCTGCTCTTCTCTGGTGAATTAGCTCTTGGCAAAAGCAAATCCAGCTCAGCGCCAGTCACACAAGACATTCCTCAGGGCTCTGTCCTTGCCCCTCTTCTCTTCTGTATTTATATGCTTCCCCTTGGCCATATTATTCGTAGCTATGGACTGGGTTATCATTTTTATGCAGATGACACTCAACTCTATTTCAATGTCAAAAGTGCAACTTCATCAGAATTTTCTCAGCTTACAACTTGCCTTAGTGAAATTAAAACCAGGATGGAACAGAACTCTTTAACATTAAATTGCAACAAAACTGAATTCCTGCAAATTGGCACTAAAACGCTACTTAAGAAAATGAGCTCCTTCTCAGTCACTCTTCACAGTGATCTCATCAGACCTTTTTCTAATGCAAGGAATCTTGGTGTCATTTTTGATTCCTCCCTTTTTTATTCCGCGCACATAAACCACATTAAGAAACTTTTTTACTTTCACCTCCGTAACATATCCCGTGTTCAGTCCTTCCTCTCCTTTTCTAATGCTGAGAAACTTGTCCATGCTTTTATCACATCCCACATCGATTATTGTAACTTTCTGCTGGCAGGTGCCCCTTCTAATCTTATATCCCAGCTCCAGTTGATTCAAAACTCTGCTGTAAGAGTCCTAACACGAACCAGCAACAGCGAGCACATCACACTCATCCTGCTTTGCCTTCACTGGCTCCCTGTGTGTTACAGGACTGAATATAAAATTCTATTATTAACCTACAAAGCTTTAAATGGCCTTGCACCAGACTACATCAGTGACCTAATCTTGTTGTGCCCCAAACTAACCTGCACTCTATGGGTGACAGGACCTTCAGCTCCATAGCACCCAGACTTTGGAATGACATCCCGAAATTAATTAGATACGCCGACTCCATTCAGTCTTTTAAAAAACAACTTAAACCTCATCTACTTAGGAAGGCTTTTAACTTAACTTAACATTCTTCCCTTTCTTTCAGTTTACCTCTCTGTCCAGGTGCTCAGGATAATTTGTATGTCTGTTATATCACAAATTAGGTTATTTGTTAGGTTTTTCTTTTAGTATTGAATTTAGTATTTTACTCTGGTTTATTGTCCTTTATTCTATTTAATGCATTGTTATCTGTTTCATTGTGCTATTCAGAAAAACATTTGTATCCAATGTTTCATATACACTGTTGGTTTTTTTTCTAAGACTCTGTGAAGCGCCTTGAGAATGGAAAAGATGCCATATAAATAAAATGTATTATTATTATTATTATTATTATTAATAACAGAAAGGGGAAGCAGCCATAATAACAACACTATTATGTTCCAACAATTTACCAGACCAGTTTGGATATCAGAACAAAATAGACAAACAAAGCTCTCTCTCACACACACACACACACACACACACGTACACGCACACCCACGTACACACACACACACACACACACACATGCACATATTCTCAATCACTCTTGCCAATTTAGAGTCACTAATCACCTAAAGTTTTGTTATTTGGGATGCAGAAGGACCTCCACCTCCACAGAGTTATTGACCAACCTGGCCTTTAGACTGAGGACTCTGCAGCTGTCAGACACTTGCCCTAATCACTTTAAGATTTTAGCACTAGGTTTATTTTTATTATTATTGCTAACATTATTTAGCCTACACCATTCTCCAAAGCAACACATAATCAATATACATTGAGCATAGGAAGCATTTTGTGGGTTTGTGCTTTACAAACAACTTCTGTTCCATCGATTCTCTTAGAAAGGAGGAGGATGAGAAGACATCGGAAGACCAAAAGGGTCACTTCCCTCACGCTCAAAACCATGACCTTTCCAGCCTCATCCCTATTTAACCGATGCCCTCACTGGAAGTCGATGTTTGGCACACTTATTCTTCAAAGACATTTGTCCACACAGTTCAATTTTCTTAAGATATCTTAAATAGGTTGTGCTGTACAAAGTTCTGAAATTTCTAAATATCCCACTGAAAAGCATTGGCGATCCTGCAAATTATTCTGTCTTTAGAAAAAAACATTCTGTCCATCTTCAGCTACAAATTAGTTTACTATTTCAATTTTACCTTGACAGCGGTTAAAATAATTTATATATTTTATATGTTTTCCTCATTTTTTATGTTGCAGCCAAAGGTTTGAAGAGTGCCACTATGATTATTTTATTAAAAATGGGTATGAGAAGATGAGAAGAAACAAGTGGAGCATATGATATGATTTATCTTGACTTTCAGAAAGCATTTGATAAGGTGCCACATGAGAGGTTGGGCATCAAATTAAAAGAAGTGGGAGTTCAGGGTGATGTTTTTAGATGGGTGCTAAATTGGCTCAGACACAGGAAGCAGAGGGTGATGGTGCGAGGAACCTCATCAGAACTGGCCGATGTTAAGAGTGGTGTTCCACAGGGGTCAGTGCTAGGGCTACTGCTATTTTTAATATATATAAATGATTCAGATAGGAATATAAGTAACAAGCTGGTTAAGTTTGCAGATGATACCAAGATAGGTGGATTAGCAGATAATCTGGAATCCATTATATCATTACAGAAGGACTTAGATAGCATACAGGTTTGGGCAGATTTGTGGCAGATTTAATGTCAGTAAATGTAAAGTATTACACATAGGAAGTAAAAATGTTAGGTTTGAATACACAATGGGCGGTCGGAAAATCAAGAGTTCACCTTATGAGAAGGAATTAGGAGCCATAGTGGACTCTAAGCTATCGATTTCCCGACAGTGTTCAGAAGCCATTAAGAAGGCTAACAAAATGTTAGGTTATATAGCATGATGTGTGGAGTACAAGACCAAGAAGGTTCTGCTCAACCTTTATAATGCACTGGTGAGGCCTCATCTTGAGTACTGTGTGCAGTTTTGGTCTCCAGGCTACAAAAAGGACATAGCAGCACGAGAAAAGGTTCAGAGAAGAGTGACTAGGCTGATTCCAGGGCTACAGGGGTTGAATTATGAGGAAAGAATAAAAGAGCTGAGCCTTTACAGTTTAAGCAAAAGAAGATTAAGAGGTGACTGATTGAAGTGTTTAGAACTATGAAGGGAATCCATACAGTGGATCGAGATTGTTATTTTAAAATGAGTTCATCAAGAACACAGGGACACAGTTGGAAACTTGTTAAGGGTAAATTTCGCACAAACATTAGGAAGTTTTTCTTTACACAAAGTAGTGGGCAATAAATTATTCTATGTATTGGTTTATTGTAAGTAGAGCATAAAAATAAGAAACGTTTCTATGCTATTTAAAATTTCATACTTGATTTATGTGTGAAGTAAAAAATAAACAATTTACTGTTTAACCAGCACAAAACACATAATGAAATGTAATTGGAGTAGATTTCCATGCTTCTCTGATAGATTATAACTATGCAGTGTCTACCTGCAGTCTCTAATATTCTGAACACACTTGTTTTGTTACAGGGTTGAAGAGAGAGGAGCCTTTCTAGCAGAATCAAGTACAACGTAGGAACCAAACCCCAGAAAGGATGCCATTCCTTTGCAGGTGTCTCTGAAAGCGGAAATTAGTGAATTTCGCACAAACATTAGTAAGTTTTTCTTTATACAAAGAACGATAGACAGTAAGACGTTGGGGACTTTCAAAACTCGACTTGATGTTTTTTTGGAAGAAATGAGTGGGTAGGACTGGCGAGCTTTGTTGGGCTGAATGGCCTGTTCTTGTCTAGAGTATTCTAATGTTCTAAGTGGAATAGCAAACCTGTGGTCTAACGGTCAATTTATGGTCTCAAGTAACTATATCCTATTTTCAATGCATGTCATGCCAGCAAACAGTGTACCCATGTTTGGAGATTACATGCTCTTGTTTCAGGATCCTTGAACTCTAGAAAAAGTATAAAAGCTCAATCTTTTGCTCTGAACAACAGAGCTCCCCTATGGACGGATGGAAGACATCACTCCTGCCGATACTGAGAACAAAATGCCTCTCGCACTCTCTCTCTCTCTCGAAGTTGGATAGCACCAAATATTATATTCTTGTGAGTGTTAAGCCAATATTTATTATTATTTATTATTCAAAAATAAAAGCTTTTTCCTCAGCACATGAGAAGCGATGTGGGTAATAGTCCTGCCTCAGCTCACTTCTTTAGATTTAAAGAACACTAAGCCTTCTTCCTCAGGCAACTTCAGATGTTGGGAAGCACTGGCTGTGGCAGACTCAGTCTGGACAAGTGAGAACAGGAAAATGAGCAATAGGGCAGGTCAGAGCTTGATTTTAACTGGTTTACGCGTCGTATAATGAGCATGTTACTCGGAAAGCATGCAGCTGATTCTGCAAGGGGGCAAGTTAAGAGTGTGCTTGTTTCGAATTTAAATACTGTCTAATAGGATGTTTTTGAAGGGCAGTTGTGGTAGTTTCCCATTGATTTGCTTTTTAACAAAGTGTTAGCATGCATCTGCTAGTGGCAGGCAGGAGGAATACACAGCAGACCAGCTATTGAGCTGTCCACGTGCAGATGGCGCTACTGTCAGAGACAGCAAATCGGCACTGACAGTGGTTACAATATATATACTTTTGGTTTAGTAAAGGCTGCAATATTTAGTGAACCTATTCCCAGGGAGCATGCGCCCCCTGCTGGATACACACCACCAATAGTCACTACTCATGGCAAACAAATCCATAGTACAGGTTAATGAAACACCAGCAGACTATGTGCATGGGTGGGAAATTACTCCCCATCACAAGACACTTACACGTGCAGGCAAGTCCAGCTGGGCACAGGTGGAAACATCTGCATCTGCAAATTGTTACTGTTTTATAAAGTCTTCCCAGCTGCATCAGTGCAAACTTAAGTGTAGTTGTGTTTTCCCAAAATTTCTAAGCAGCTTTAACTTACTTTATAGAACAATTCTGGCAATAGCATGATGCCTGCTCAAGTAATTCCACAATGCAAGTTTCTTCGATTTAAACATAGTAAAATTCAAAGCCAAACAGTTCACACAAAAATAGAGCAAAAATGTTAATACAAAGAAAAGTTCTTGTTTAAAGAAAGTTCTGTGTAAGGTTTACTTATCTTGCTTCATTTCTCTCTGTATTTGGTCATACGGTCATACTTTTGAAATGTTCATGTGTTCATTGAAAGTTGTAGAACGATAAGGATATGGTCAGAACGTTCAGAAAACTCTATGCCAATGTTCTATTTGTAAAATAATGTAGTAGTTCATCCTCCTATAAAAATTGTTTTTTTTTCAGGAATAGCTAAGAAAGTTCTATTTCATGTTAGGAGGTAAAAGATGAAACCATAACCTAAGTAACTATGAGAAACTGATATTCTATTGAAATTAGCAAACAAATGTGAATTTAACATTAACTTTAATTTTCTGAGATTGCCTCTTAACCAGTGCATCAATATTTCAGTTGTCCCAATGCCTTAAGTCATAACAGGTAACTTAAATAATCTTTGTAACTGTAGAATTATAAAATACAATGAAGGAAAAAAAAGATTATCTATATATGAATGAAGTACCCAGTGGTGCACAAGCCATTATGTGCAGAGTAAGATTTTCTCCTTCCAGAGGTCATAATTCTCAGTTCTATCAAGAGGGACATTTTAGATAGCTTGATGAGCATTGCTAGTCAAAATAGAAGCCACAATGGCAGTCTAGTCCCTTCTGTCCCAACGCATCAGAAGCAGTTATCTTCTGTATCATGTCTCTAGCCTGAATCTTAACAGGAGGGTGGACCAAAGCCACAGCTGGATGTGCCCCCTCTGACTCTTGAGGCAAGGGAATATCTTGGTTGTGGTCAGCATGCTGTTGAAGAGACTTGCTGACATGGATGCATTTGTCAAAACACCCCACTTCTGGTACCATTTGTCATGCCTGGGGTGCTGAGTTTCACAAAAGACTGGCAGGAGGGAACTGAGCAAACAGAACTTTAATTTTGGCAGTTGCAGGAACAGCACACAACCTGCACCAAGGAAGATTTATGTACTTGACAACAATGATTAAAAAAAATTAAGGAAAAGTGCATTTACAATAAAAGCGAGGGAGCACTTCTTCATGAAAAGAGTTGTGGGGATCTCAAATTCACTGCAAAACAGACAACTTCCTAGTTGTCTCTGTTACAGCAACTCCAATTCTTGAGTTTAAAAGAACTCATAGATGTCTTGCTTAAAAAGACTCGACTGGAGAGAAAGGGGCGCAGCAGAGGCAGGGAGTGGGTCAGAAGCAGTCTGCACAGGACAAGAGAGAACAAGACAACAGGTGAGAGAACTGACTTTAATAACATGCAATGAGTGATTTACGCGCTAAAAAATTGCAGGTCAGGGAATTGCAGGTCTGACATTGTGGTCAGCAACACAGGAGCACCACAAGGAACTGTACTTTCTTCGGTCCTGTTCAGCCTATATACATCGGATTTCCAATACAACTCGAAGTCCTGCCACGTGCAAAAGTTCACTGATGACACTGCTATTGTGGGCTGCATCAGGAGTGGGCAGGAGGAGGAGTATAGGAACCTCATCAAGGAATTTGTTAAATGGTGGGACTCAAACCACTTACACCTGAACACCAGAAAAACCAAGGAACTGGTGGTGGATTTTAGGAGACCCAGGCACCTTCCTGGACCCCGTGATTATCAGAGGAGACTGTGTGCAGAAGGTACAGACCTATAAATACCTGGGAGTGCAGCTGGATAATAAACTGGACTGGACTGCCAATACTGATTCTCTGTGCAAGAGAGGACAGAGCCAGCTGTACTTCCTTAGAAGACTGGCGTCCTTCAACATCTGCAATAAGATGCTGCAGATGTTCTATCAGACGGTTGTGGCGAGCGCTCTCTTCTACGCGTTGGTGTGCTGGGGAGGCAGCATTAAGAAGAAGGACACCTCAAACTGGTGAGGAAGGAAGGCTCTATTGTAGGCATGGAGCTGGACAGTTTGACATCTGTGGCAGAGCGACGGGCGCTGAGCAGGCTCCTGTCAATCATGGAGATCCACTGCATCCACTAAACAGTGTCATCTCCAGACAGAGGAGCAGCTTCAGCGACAGACTGCTGTCACTGTCCTGCTCCACTGACAGACTAAGGAGATCGTTCCTCCCCCAAACTATGCGACTCTTCAATTCCACCCCGGGGGGTAAACGTTAACATTTAACATTATACATAGTTATTGTCTGTTTTTACCTGCATTTTTATTACTCTTTAATTTACTGTTGTTTTTGTATCAGTATGCTGCTGCTGGAGTATGTGAATTTCCCCTTGGGATTAACAAAGTATCTATCTATCTATCTATCTATCTATCTATCTATCTATCTATCTATCTATCTATCTATCTATCTATCTATCTATCTATCTATCTATCTATCTATCTATCTATCTATCTATCTATCTATCTATCTATCTATCTAAAGCAGCTGCCGAACCAACAGTGCAATCTTGAGAGTGTGTTACTTTAGCATTGCCAGCATTAACACTCTCTAAAAGAGTGTTTTCCCTGTAACTGAGATGACTGATGCTGTGCCATGGTCACACTGTATAATAATGATACACCATTTCACTGAAACTGCAATTTACCGTCAAGAGTGCCACAGTCACCTGGTATCTATAATGGTCAATTGCTCCAATAAAGTCTGCCTTACCCTTCTGATTTTCCCTTACATTTGTCATAACCGAATAACTTTACAAGTCCAATTTCATGAAAATTACTGTTGCCAGACGTGCTGAAGCAAAGAAGGACATATTTTTTTTAAATTAGGTTATATTAATTGGCACTGTACATGAATATGGGGTGTATGTGTTTGTGTGTGTGTGTGACTGAGAGTGGTCCCCGTGGTAGACTAGAACCCTGTCCAGACCTGTTTTAAGACTTTTACCCAATATTGGTGGGATGGTCTCTGGCCCCCACAACCCTAAAATAAATTGAGAAGGTTATAGAACCGGCCAACTGAATTCAGTCTATTGAAGGCCACAGTGTCTGCACAGTCCTCAAATGCACATGAATGTCATGCTATGCATACATTTTCTAATTTGTCAGTAGTGTTGGGAGTGTGTTACTAAGCATTCTGTACTGTTTAAATGCAGGGTTTAGAGCAATGTCCATGTTTTATAAGAATTTGCATTTTTAAATGTTAGTGATTTATTATCTGAAAGTGAGTAGCACAGTTGCAGTCATCAAAGCTCCTTCATAAAATTCCATCCTGGTCACTCTTTCCCTGATTGTGGTTTTATTCCCATATCCTAAACAACTGTGAGTTAAGCTGATTTTTTTTTAATTCTCCATGTGAGTTTGTTCTACAGTAGACCGGCATTCCGTTTGGGCTTAGCCCCTGCTTTATAACTAATCCAGTTTAGGTCTGTGACAATGCGCAGTTTTTAAATAAATAAATAAATACATAAATGAGTCCTCAGGCTCCTGGTGGGTGCAGGTACATGTAGTACCATGGTCAATGGAGTTTTGATAGGGAGATTGGTGAGCCCACACTCATGTGGAGACGTACTGTCAGTGATTGCAGCACATGAGTCAGGGTGAAATATAAAAAGGAGACCGAATGAGAAGAGAGAGAAACAGCAGAGAAACAAAAATGAAAACTGAAAGGGAAAGAAAAATGGAGGTTAAAAGGGAAAGAGAAGAATAGAGAGACAGGCTCATGGCAGATCCGGTGCCGCAGGGTGGAAGCAGTTGGTCAGGCCCCCAAAATGAGCAATCGTACAACTCTTGTGGAGCACACAGGGAGCAGGAGTGATCCACCGCTCCAAGCGGACTCCCACTCTACACTCATACAAATAATGGTTCTTTAATGGCACTTAACAGATTAAGAAAACCTGGACTTAGCCTGTGTAATTGTATGCAGCAAGGGTCTTTTTAAAATCATGAGCCACTGGTATTTCACAAATCTGTTACCATCTATTTGTATTTATCTACTGCATGGAGCCTGTTATGGATCTAAATAAATAAAGGTTCTTTCTGTAACCTTCATGTAGACGGGTCTTTCAAGGACCAAAAATAGTTCCCCTATGGCATCACTCTGAACAACCTCTATGGTACCTTTATTTTTAAGAGTGTAGGCTGTGTGATGACAGCAGACAGGAGATAGGGTAGTGCTTCTGGGGTCCCTGCAGAAGAGGATTGATGATGGCAAGGGACACGAATATGGCTTGGGGCACCCCAGAAATGACTGAATGAGGTGGCTGGAGTACAAGCCTTTCTGAGAGTTGAGTGCGCCTGCCGGTGGACAGCTCATCAGTACGGTAAACTGAGGAGATGTCTGTTAAGAAAGAGCAGTAAGGCAAGCTATGGTTTTAAAAAAGATAGATCCTGTGTGTTTTAACCTCATTTTTATCCACTGTTGGATGACTGTTTTTAACCTCCTCTTTCAAAAGTGTTTTTATCATTGATTACACTGGTCTACAAAAAATATTTTTTGTTTGCTGCTGGGAACTTCAGAGAAGCTCTTTATTAAGTTTTTTACACTGGTTTCATATATGAAATCGGAATTAAGCTAGCACGTCAGGTTTTTGAAATAAATATCATTGATGTTTTGACACTTTTGAATATCAATATAACATATCAACACGATATCTGGAGTTTGGACTATATCCCACCAAAATTGTTTTGATGTGTTTATTCTGAAAACAAACCAGAAGATGATACCAGAGTCACGTTAAAGTATATTTATGTCAATTTACCTCAATATAAAAGTGAGGTCAGCGTGCTCCAAAATGTCTGAGACACTTGTTTTTACGCTTGTACTGCACATCCGTCTCTCTTTGCAAGAACCAACAGTAGTCACCCATCATGCTCGGAGTGAATTTTCCCCGATATCAGTTTTCCATCACCTTTATATCTTGATGAAATCTTTCCCCTTGCTCATCTCTGACATCGCTTAGATTTGGTGGAAAAAAGTCGAGATGAAAATGTAAAAAATGCATCACCTGTGACATTCTGGCTCCTGTAAGCTGATATACTTTCAGCATATTCTCCACAAGCTCAGTATAATTCTCTGCTCTGTGACTGTCAAGAAAATTCTGGACAACCTGCACGAATGAGGGTGCTGATTCAGTGGGCTTCGGTTTCCTTTTGAATTCATCGTCAAGCATCAGTTTATGGATTTCAGGGCCAACAAAAACACCTTCCTTAATTTTGGCTTCACTTTTCTCAAGACCAAACTTATTTCTTAAATGCTGAAACACATCATCTTTACTGTCCAGTCACCCTAGTTGTCCAAGACCTGGAACATCATAACTAAAAATTGGGACGTGCTGGACGAAAACATTTTTCAGATTTGGAGTCAGCAAGTGAAATTTTTTAAAGTACAGATGAAAGAATCCCAGTAGCAAAATGGTTGTTGACTAGTGATATTCATTTACTTATTGAAAATTACTTTTGTGTTAAGAAATAAAAGCACTGAGTCTTGCTGTGTTATATGATCTCATCATTCTTGATTATGACTATTGACAGTCCCGGGTGCAAGGATTGTGCAAGCTGCAGCAAACCCAGACCATCACATGCAGCTGTAATAGACTGGAGCCAACATGATCATGATTTGAATTAAGTAGGTTTGGACAACGAATGGATGGGTTTGAAAGTCATATTCTCAACAATTATGCAGGCCTAAATATCCAGCTCTTATTTCCACATTTCTGAAAATAAATTATATAGTTTTTGTTTAGTCAACAAGCCACATAACACCTTTTGTCAAGATTTAATTATATACCTTGGAGTTTGGTCTTTGTTCTGGCCACTAATTCAGTCACTTGAGTATTACTTAAGAAAGGTGACATGCAACATTAAAGACAACCGTCTGCTTCTACTATTAACATAACTTGCAATATTCAAAACCATAATCAAAATATCAGTTTGAGCTTTTGTGGCATAGTTATAAAGTAATAAGCACTGTAGCCTCAACTTTAAATCCCGGTTCAGTTACTGCTTGAGAAGAGTTTGCACATTCTAACATTTGTGTTTTTTCTTACCAGCAATGTGGCTTTCCTACCATATCTCAAATGCACTCATATTTGATAAACTGGCCGCTCTAAAATGTCTCTGTATGAGTGAGTGTGAATGCGTCCTGCAAGTGACCTGACTCTTTATCTGGGGTGCCATGATGGGCTGTAATCCTGGAATTGAATTAAGCAGGTTCAGAAGATGAATGTTGCAGATTAAGGAGGACCTCAAAAGCTTTGCCTGAACCCGAAAAGAAGCCCATGATGCCAAAATATCCATCCATCCATTTTCCAACCCGCTGAATCCGAACAGGGTCACGGGGGTCTGCTGGAGCCAATCCCAGCCAACACAGGGCACAAGGCAGGAAACAATCCTGGGCAGGGTGCCAACCCACCGCAGGACACACACAAACACACCCGGGCCAATTTACAATCGCCAATCCACTTAACCTGCATGTCTTTGGACTGTGGGAGGAAACCGGAGCCCCCGGAGGAAACCCACGCAGGCACGGGGAGAACATGCAAACTCCACGCAGGGAGGACCCGGGAATCGAACCCAGGTCCCCAGATCTCCCAACTGCGAGGCAACAGCGCTACCCACTGCGCCACCGTGCCGCCCCATGCCAAAATATGTTTAATAAAAATAAGGAAGTGATTAGTAAAGGACGTAAAGCAAAAAGTAACAAGAAAAAGGAACCAAAATGATAATGCCTACCTGAGTATAATTACATTAGTTTCAGAAAGTATTTAGACCCTTTCACTTTCTGAACACTTTAAGTAGCTAAATCTGCCATTTTTGCCCACCAATCTGCACTCATCCCATAATGACAAAATGCAAACATGTTTTTAGAAAGGCTTGTGAATTTATTAAAAAACAATAACTGAAATCTTTTGTTCATATTTCAGTGCTTTGTAGAATTTCCTTGGGCAGCAGTTCCAGTTTTGAGTCTTCATGTTAAGTCTCTACAAGTTCTGCGCACCTTGATTTGGGAATCTTATCCCATTCTTCATGACAGATCATCTCAAGTTCCACTGGATTGGATGGGAAGCATCTGTAAACTGCCATCTTTGGGACTTTCCAGAGATGTTCTACGGCGTTTAAGTCTGGGCTTTGGCTGGGCCACTCAAAGACTCACTTGTCTCAAAGTCACCCCAGTGTTGTCTTGTCTTTATGCTTTGGTTCATTGTCATGCTGAAAGGTTACTGTGCACTCTGAGGTCATGTGCACGCTGGAGCAGGTCTATATCAATGACCTTTCTACATTTGGCTTCATTCATCCATCCCTCAATTCTGACCAGTCTCCTTGTCTCTGCCACTGAGAAGTACCCGTCATAGCATGATGCTGCCACCACCATGCTTCACGTTAGGGTTGGTATTAGGCAGGCAATGACCAGTAGATAGTCTTTGCCAGCCACAATGCTTGAAGTTCTGTCTGAAGAGTTCATTTTTTGTCTAAAGAGAGCAGAGAATCATTTTCTTCATACTCTCAGACTCCTTTAAAAGCCATTTTGTAAGGGTGGCTTCTGTCTGACCACTCTGCCATAAATACAGAGTACTGCTGAGATGGTTGTCTTTCAGGCAGATTCTCCCATCTCAGTAGAGGACTTCTGAAGCTCTATTAGCGCAATCATTGGGTTATTGGTCAGCTCCCTAACTATAGCCCTTCTTGCCAGGTTAGTCTGTTTGACCAGAGAGCCAACTCTATGAAACGTTCTGCTGGTTCCAGATGTTTCCCATTTCACACCTGTTCAGCCCACTGTGCTCATGAGAACACTCAAAGCTTTAGAAATGGCTTCACCCCCTTGCCCTAATCTGTGCCTCACCACAATTTGATCACAGAGGTCTACAGAGAGTTCCTGGACTTCATGGCTTTGTTTTTGTAGTGACATGCAGTGTGAATAGTGGGACCTTAAATGTACTGGAGGGTGTCTTTCTAAGTGAAATCCTATCTGTTTGCTACATGTGGACTCCAATAAAGGTCTAGCCCCATCGCAAGGGGAGTTCGAGCAAAGAGAATGCATCATACCACAATTTGCAATGACAATGATGGGTTATTGAGTGTAGGTTGAAGGGAAAAAATGGCAAATGCACCCATTAAAAATTAAATCTGCAACACAATAAAATGTGCAGAAAGTGAATGGGTCTGAATAATTTCTGAATCCACTGCACATGAGTTACCTGCCCCTTATCTATCTGTTGAAGTGTCTGCTGACTAACCGATCAAGAACTTGTCTTTCTATTCTCTAGCACTTTCCAGTCTGGCCACTCTTCCTCTCTCTCAATTGAGCCATCAGTAACTCTACTTAGCCCCCTTCTCCAAGCTCCCAACAAGCTAGCCCTCACCTCCCAGTGACATTCATCTTGACTACAAAAGACTTTTAAATCCAGTTCAGTGACCACTTCAGAGTACACTCTGTTCCTCAATGTAAAATGGCAAAGAATTTGGGGATTTCATCATCTATGGTACATAAAATTATTAAAAGATTCAGAGAATTTTCAGAAATTTCTGCACGCTAAGGACAAGAGCGATAAACAGTATGGGTTGGACATGATCTTTGGGCCCTCAAGCGGCACTGCATTAAAAAGAGACTCGATTCTGTAGTGACAATCATTGCATAGGCTCAGGAACCCTTCCAAAAATGTGTTGTCTGTGATCACAGTTCATTGCTTTATCCACAAATGCAAGTTAAAATTCTGCCATGCAAAGAAGAAACCACGATATATACACCATCCAAAAAACACCACCATCTTCTTTGGGCCTGAGCTCATTTAAGATGGACAGAGGTGAAGCAGAAAACTGACCTGTTGGCTGACAAATCAAAATTTGAAATTCCTTTTGGAATTCACGGATGTTGTGTCATTTGAGATAAAGAGGAGAAGGACATTCCGGCTTGTTATCAGGGCACAGTTCAAAAGCCAACATCCATGATGGTATGGAGGTGCGTTAGTGCACATGGCAGGGGCGACTTGGATATTTAGGGAGGCATCATTAATGGTGGACAATATATGCAGGTTTTGGATGGTATATATAGTATGCTGTCATCCAGACAACATCTTTTTTAGGGAAGGCTTATTTCAACCAAATGATGCCAAATCACATTCTAAATGTTCTACAACAGCAGAGTCTGGGTGCTAAACTGGCCTACCTGCACTCCAGACCCCATCACTCCTTGAAACCATTTGGCTCATTATAAAATGAAAAGTATGACAAAGAAGACCCTGAACTGTTGAGCAGATGAAATCCTGTAACAGGCAAAAATGGGACACTTCACTTTCAAAACTTCTGCGGTTGATCTATAACAGGGGTCGCCTGGAGGACCACCGTGGCTGCAGGTTTTCATTCTGACCCTTTTCTTAATGAGTGACCTGTTTTACTGCTAATTAACTTCTTTTAAAGTAATTTTCATTGACTTGTTCTTGAAGACTCAGACCCCTTAATTCACAGGTGTCGGACTCCGGTCCTCGAGGGCCACAGTGGCTGCATGTTATCATTCTAACAATCTTCTTCATTAGTGAGCCATTTTTACTGCTAATTAATTTCTTTTGCTTTAGTTTTAATTAACTTGACTCAAGCCCCTTAACTGTCTCTTTTTCCTTAATTAGTAGCAAAACAATAATGAGACATCAAACAAGCCACCATATGACCAGCTCACCTGTGCCCATCACACAATCTCTGAAAATAAAGAAAGGCGAAGGTCTCAGTAAGGTTGATCTCTCAGGTCACCAAATCATTTTAACAGTGCTCTTAGAAAAGACAAAATCAACAATTTCAGAAATGTCTGCTAGTGCACCATGAGAGCAGCAACAAGCCACGGAATTAAAGAACGGGTTTAATTAACAACAAGAATCAGCACCTTATTAAGCAACTAGTTGGAGTGAAATTGGTTGGAGTTTGAGGCCCTGACTTAGTTTGTCTTGTGTTGGCTCACTCACTTCACGTTTCATTTCTGTTAGGGTGCCATTTAAGGAAAGAAATGAAGCAATTCAGAGGAACAATGAAGAAATTCAAGGGAACAAATCTTTAAAAAGCAATTAAATTAAAATGAATTCACAAGAAGTTAATTAGCAGCTCAAACAGGGAGCTCATTTAAAAAAAGGGTCAGAATGAGTCAAAATGAAAACCTGCAGCCACGGTGGTCCTCCAGGACTCCTGATCTACAAAGATCCCAAAAGTTTACAGAGTGTTGTTGAAAGAAGAGGTGACGCAACACAGTGGTGGAAAGGCCCCTGCCCCAACTTATTTAAAATGAGTTGTTGCAAAAAACGCATATATTTAAAAAAATAAAAGATACTTTTCAACATTTGTTGTTTCTGTATTACTTTCAATTATAAAAAGGGTTTACATGATTCGCAAATCATCATATTCTGCTGTTATTTGCATCTTACACAGCGTACCACATTTTTTGAAAATGGGGTCCTACTTTCAGGTCACCATTGACATCATGAAGCTCTGGGGCTGTATGGCTAGAGTTCCATCTAGTGGTCCCAGATGCTTCTGCACTTTTCCAATGTCATAAAAGTCCACTGCTGAAGGCTTACTGGTGATTGGTGGTCCTTCTTATTATTCTGATGATGAGCCACAGACTACTCCTTCTGGGATGTATAATGCCCTGTTGTGCCTTACGGTACTACAAATGCAAGTACAACCCACTGGTAGTGACCCCTGCTTGTTACTATGTCATAACGGATTTATAGACTTTGGACAATTAAAAGACATAATTCAGTCGCACACATAACAATACAGGAATGTCAAGCGCTATCAAAGATGAAATGCACACTGAACAAATTAAGCATGTATGACTGGCTGGTTTTTAAAACATGCACGGGTTAGCAATTTTGGCTTTATCTGAAATCACGGTGGTGTGCAAACACATGTGCAACTTTTAAGGATGCCAACTTTTCATGAACAAAAGGAGCTCTCATATTAAAATGCATTTTGCACATGTTGCTATCTCCAGATAATGTCTTGGCTTTTCAAACACTGGTGTTTTCTAACAGTGTACAGCTCCAGTATAAAGTCTAAACCTCTGAAAGGCCAGACAGCCATCTGTCAAACCCAAATACATGTCTGCTCAGGAAGACTGCTTCTTAGTCCAAGACACTGAAAAGTGTTGTCGAGTCAGTAAATCGTTTCCTTGTTTGTCTACAGCAACAATGAGAAATGACATTCTTGACTAAGCCTGAATTTAAGTAAATACTTTCAATGAGGTGTAAACAGCTGCTTCACAGAAGTAAAAATTGTGTCGTTTTTTCCTTCTAGTTTGATTAGGCATGGCAAATAGATAAAGACAATGAAGTAAATTGTGAGCATATTGCTGAGGAGCAGTACTTGCCAGCGAGGCATCTGGGGATGAACAAATACGCACCTTTCATCCAACTGGAAGATGCCCACAGATGACATCATGGACTGGACAAAGCCAGCTGTCTGTGGTTTACCTCTGATCTTGAACATGAGGTTCTAGTAGGAGTTCATAACAACCTCTGTAATGTTTGGGACACAGACACATTTCTCCTTAATTTCCCCCTCTGCTCCATAGTTTAAAATTACAACTCTAACAATTCTGATGAGATTAAAGTGTGCATTGCAGACTTTAGTTTATGGGGATTTGCGTACATTTTCAGTCACACCATGCAGAAATTACAACATACCCCCCCCCCCCCCCCACCCCATTTCATGGATTGCTATAATAATGGGCAGTTTGTTTGTTCACAACCCATTAAAACGTTTTAAATGTCTTCTTTTCCTGCTCAGATACGTGAAGGCATTTACTAAAGTCACCAAACTTTCAAAAAGCAGAAATGTTTTCAAAATTCATATTCTTCTACAGCTCAGTTTAGGTCAGTTTTGACACACCATATACAGTCGTGGCCAAAAGTTTGGAGAATGACGCAAATCTTAATTCTCACAAAGTTTGCTGCCTCAGTTTTTATGATGGCAATTTGCACATACTCCAGAATGTTATGAAGAGTGGTCAGATGAATTGTAATTAAGTGCAAAGTCCCTCTTTGCTATGAAAATTAACTTAATCCTAAAAAACTAATTTCCACTGCATTTCAGCCCTGCCACAAAAGGACCTGCTGACATCACTTCAGTGATCCTCTCGGTCACACAGGAGAGAGTGCTGACGAGGACAAGGCTGGAGGTCACTCTGTCATGCTGATTGAGTTACAATTGTGGTGAAGAAGGCTTCAGGGCGACCAAGAAAGTCTAGCAAGCGCCAGGACCAACCATCTCCTAAAGTTGACTCAGCTGTGGGCGTCACCAGTGCAGAGCTTGGTTAGGGATGGCAGCAGACAGGTGGGAGTGCATCTGCACGCACAGTGAGGTGAAGACTTTTGGAGGATGGCCTGGTGTCAAGAAGGGCAGCAAAGAAGCCAAGAAAAACATCAGGGACAGACTGATATTCTACAAAAGGTACAGGGATTGGACTGCTGAGGACTGCTGGGGTAAAGTCATTTTCTCTGATGAACCCCCTTTCTGATTGTTTAGGGCATCTGGAAAAAAGATTGTCTGGAGAAGAAAAGGTGAGCACCGCCATCAGTCCTGTATCATGCCAACAATAAAGAATCCTGAGACCATTCATGTGTGGTGTTGCTTCTCAGCAAAGGGAGTGGGCTCACTCACAATTTTGCCTAAGAACACAGCCATGAATAAAGAATGGGACCAAAACATCCTCCAAGAGTTACTTCTTCCAACCATTCAAGAACAGTTTGGTGACCCACAATGCCTTTTCCAGCAAGAGGGAGCACCAGGCCATAAGGCAAAGTGATAACTAAGTGGCTCGGGGAACAAAACATCAAAAATTTGGGTCCTTGGGCAGGAAACTCCCCGGACCTTAATCCCATTGAGAACTTGTGGTCAATCGTCAAGAGGCGGGTGGACAAACAAAAAACCACAAATTCTGACAAACTCCAAGCATTGATTATACAAGAATAGGTTGCCATCAGTCAGGATTTGGCCCAGAAGTTGATTGACAGCCTGCCAGGGTGAATTGCAGAGGTCTTGAAAAAGAATGAAGGGCCAACACTGCAAACACTGAGTCTTTGCAGAAACATAATTGTCAATAAAAGCCTTTGAAACTTATGAAATGCTTGTAATTCTACTTCAGTATACCATAGAAACATCTGACAAAAAGATCAAAAAGCACTGAAGCAGCAAACTGTGTGAAAACCAATACTTGTGTCATTCTTAAAACTTTTGGCCATGACTGTACTTTAGTGAATTTTACATTCGATTTTGGATATTTTTTTTTTGGTCACCGGCAATAAAATCCACCCAAATGTTATCAGTTGTACAGTGCTGTGAAAAGGTATTTGTCCCCTTGGTAATATCCTCTGTATTTTGCATACAGTATTTAACAAAATAAATCGCCTCAGACCTATCAGAGCAAGGGAACCCGAGTGAACACACATTTCAGTTTTTAAACAATTATTTTCTTTAATCAAGCAACAAAGTTGCCAATCATACCTTTCACCCATCTGAAAATGTAATTGACCCCATAGCTTCAGTACTTGGTTGCAGCACCTTCAGCAGCAATAATTACAACTACACATTTCGTATAATTTGATATCAGTCTTTCCAAATACATTACAGAGATTTTAGCCCACTACTTTATCCAAGGTCTTCTTTGCAGAATGGCTTTGCTGTAGACACATTGGTAGGTTTCAAAGAGTTTGAACTGCACCTCTGTTGGTTTTAAGTCAGGACTTTGACTAGGCCTCTCCAAAGCTCTAATTTTGTTTCATTTGTAGACTTGCTTTGGTGTTTTGTGCCATTGTCCTGCTGCAAAACCCAATTAAGCTTCAGGTCACTGACAGAAGACTGGACATTTTCCTTAAGAATATTCTGGTAAAGCGCAAAATTAGACCATCAGAACAATTTTGATGAAAACAGGCCATTCATCTCAACACGTTTGCCAATCCCATTCTGCTAGATTTTCCAAAATTCATTGTTCCTTCAATAGTGGCAAGTCTTCCAGGCCCTGAGGCAGCAAAGTCTGACCAAACCAATACTCCACTACCTCCTTATTTTATTTTAGGTGTGACGTCCTTACTGTCAAACAATGTATTAGCTTCACACCAGACACAGAACAGAGTTGTACTTTTGACTCATCTGCCCATAGAGCATTAATCCGAATGGCTTGGAGCTCATTCAAGTGTTTCTTTGATAAGGATGATTTTCTTGGATAGCAGAGGATTCTGCTTTGCTACTTTCCCATGAACACTGACCTGAGCTGAAGCTAGAGAGGCCTGCAGTTCTGCAAATGTTCTTCTGGAATCTTTTGAGACTTCATGAATGTGTTGTCTCTGTACTCTGTGGGTAATTTTGATGAGCCACTTTTTCCTGATATATAATTGATCTCACTGTGGTGCATACAATTTAAAGTCAGTAAATTTAAAGAGAATGTGCAAACTTCACATATGCCCATGATTCAGTCCCAACAGCTGTGAGGCAACAATGAACAAATGTGTTCATTCATACAGTGTTTCTCTTTGCATTTATATATATTTTTTATTCAATGTATTAATTGTTACATTTGTGATTCTGAATTGGTTCAGTTTTGCATGCTTTTATGTAATTTCTTTAATGTTTGTTTGTTATTCAGTAATTCAGCACTCTGTCTTTAAGTTTATATGCGTTCTATGTATTCTGTAGTGGGGCAGCCATGACATCACACCTGAGGGACAACCTTCCACCTTTATGTTGTGGAGGATGAGATGGTTTGTGACAGTGCGGGTTAGCTCCACTCTCCTGTTCCACCCAGGAGCCTCTTGAACCCACCACCACTGATAGTCATGAAACCAAGATGAGCCGGACAAATGAGGACACAGACATAGCAAGGGGCAGGTGCAGAAAAACACCTTGGTGCTGTGTTGGGGGTTTAACATTCCAAGGAATCCATTTCTATGAGCAGAATTTTAATGGAAGCATTTGGGGTTTTTTTTCCCATCCTTTCTGAAACCATTTTGTTTTGAATATGAGTGCCACCATTTTGTCCATTTCCATGGTGATTTTTCCCATGATGCATCAGGATTGTACTGCTTGTGATATCATTGGTAAGCCAGCATCACAATCAGCCTAAAACAGTCTTCATTATCCAAGACTAAACTGAAGGTAGTGACTAACTTGTTTATGCTCTTGATTACTGGTTATTTGAAACAAAGGTTTAATTTTTGTTACCGATTTTAAGTGTATGATTTGGCTCTGATGTTTATCTTTGACCTTCATTTTTGTCCTTTGCTATGCATTTAACTCCATTCTTTCTACTGCTTCTCCCTCTTTGTCTTTTTTTTTTAAATGGCTGCCCTTTTCTCCATCAACATATTTTTAAAGCCAACTCTCCATTTTTTTGGGCCTGCTTAGGCCAAAACCTGCAGGTAGTAGTTGGCGACTGATTGCCTTGGGTAAGGTCTGTGAAGGCCCTGAGCTGTGTGTTGGTACTTTTAGCAGGTCTTACACCCTTTCGCCATGTTTGTGACTCCTATTAACAGGCAGCATCAGACACAAAAGAGAATCCAGTACTGGTCAAGACACCAGTCAATAGCACACCCATATTCACCCCCAACATAACACATTCTATTCATGTGGGAGGAAAACCCATTTAAACATGAAGATGAATTGCAAATTTAACATAGACAAAGAATGGGTGATGAGTTTTTAGGGAAAATGACATTTCTCCTATGAAGAACAAACCTTATAACCACAGAAGTCCTACATCAATGCCATCTTTAAGTAGCATAATGTAAAGAAATGACTAAACAAGCTTTAATTACTGTAAGTTTTTCTGCCATTTTAGTATTTAGTTGTAATTTATTATTATACTTTCTCCCTATGAGAAAGATGTGGGGCATAAAAATACTGTTTCTACCTAACTGACTTCTAGTGTGTGGTATATTAATACTTAGAAACTAATAAAATAAAAAAAAGAAAACAGATAAATTGGTAGAGTATTACAGCATCATTAATCCTAAATTTTTTGTGCCAGTAATTAAATTGGATTTTTTTAAATGTTTAAAAATGTAAAGCTTCTTATATTTAATCTAGTATAGAAACATACTCAAAATAAATCGCTGATTAGATATCATACTCCTTCTGTCTTTTGAACCATATGGGAAATTATTAGGTCAGTCATATTGTTGAACTATTTCCAGCCTCCATTATTCCAGCACAGATATTTAAGCGTTTTTTGTGAGAAAATCATTTTAATAACTAGCTGCTTCAGTCTAGAATGATGATATTTATTAGTGTGCTCTTTGAATGAATCACAGTCCTAATGGCTGAACATCAAACTGTATGTGCAACAGTTGCCAGCTTACAAAACTGAGGGGATACTTAAGTATAATTAAATGTAGTTTTAATGCAGTTGTATCATACATCAGCTCAGAGACCAAATAATGTTGCAGAAAAAATCAAAATCAAAAATGTCAATGTTTAAGGGACATCTATAAACTTAAAGTTGGTAATAAGTTAGTTTTGTTAGCTTTGTAACTGGACGAGTCTAACTAGAATGGTGCTCTAAAACAAACTTTCTACTGAGGCTTCCCTTTACTTTTCAACACAGTTTGGTCATGTTGCAAATTGCATAACCATCTTTCATAATTAAATGTAACATCTGTGGGATATGGCTGGCCATTCATCCCGGCCAGTACCCCCAGGCCGCTAGGTGGAGCCCTCCCTGTAGCGTGGAAGTGCCCCGGATGCCAGCAGGGAATTATGGACAGTGGACTTTTAATTCACAGCCCTGCTGGATACCATGGGGGCTGCCAGAAGACGCTGCAGGGAGGAGTAAGGACTATTTTCCCTACGCCCCGGAAGTACATCCCAGTCACATAGGCAGAAGAAATGATGTGCTTCTGGGATGAAGAAGAGGATTTTTATCTGACCTGGAAGTGATAGGAGACATGGACTGAGGGATTGGAAACACTTCCGGGTCAGGGAATATACAAGGACTATGGGAAATCCCAGATGATGAGCTGAGTTGGGAGGCAGGGTGGCTAAGTGTCTGGGAGTGGAGGATTGAGTATTGTTTATTGGTTATTGTGGATTTATTGAGTATTGTGGAGAGGAGGATGCTTTGTGCACTTATTTATAATAATAAATATTATTATTGGACTTTTATCTGGTGTCTGACGTCTGGTCTGAGGGTTCAAGGGGTCGACAGTGCCTCTATCTGTCACACATCATATTCACCTACATCTCAGAAATGGTAGCACTCATGAAAAACAAGAACATAAAAAGGTGATGATCCTGAAAAATCAAATGTACAAAATGACAATGACCATGACACTGCTAAAATAAAGGTAAAGTTATGTCAGTAAATAAAACAAAAATGGCACAGGAATTCTGTGATTCTAACAGTTTGGACTGTCTTTCCTGATTTTGCACATCAGGACTAATGATATTCATTATTATCAACCAGTAACGATGTACTGCACAATAACTTGCAGTGAATACACTTGACTTATAGTTTTCATACTCTTTCTTTCTCTGTACGTTTAGCATTCGTTTGCCCAAAGGTTGCTGCACTTACTGCTTCCTGAGTAGCTCTTGTTTTCTCCACTCTAGCAGCCCGCTTCTTCTCTTCTTCCGTCAGCATCTTTTCGCATTAACACTGATTAAGTCAGTGTTTGTGTTACAATTACTTAGTACGTTTTTCTTAATTTTTCACTTAAGCTGGCACTTAAGTCTTCAATCTGCCTCAAGAATGATTTAAGATATGAAGAGGTAGAGGAAGTGACAGTGAAGGTGGCCAATGCCGAGAGTTGATTCTACAACAAAAATAAAATAAGTTAGGATATAATGGGTTGGATAATGGATGGATGGAAGAGTAATAAAAATCATCACCCCAAAAGCGAACAGTAGAGGTCACCTAGAATATGTGTACCAAATTTCAGGTCAATAGTTCAAACGGTTTGCGAGCTACAGGTGATTTAAAATCCTGGACAGACAAACGGACAGCCATGGTAGTGTATTATATAAGAAGACTAGCAAAATACCCGCACTTTGCAGCGGCGAAGTACTGCTTTAAAATTTTTATTATGAAGAAAAGTAAACCTTTTCAAACTGAGGGAAAATATACTAATAATTATTTGTTAAGGATCTCTTTGTATACCACGTTCTCAGTTCAGCCCTCCGGTTGTAATATGACCAAGCTGTGCGCTGAGCTTACTCTTGAGCATGCAACGTATAGTTGACCATGTGAAAAGCAATCTTGCCTCAAATCAATGCCAACCTTTTGTAGGGTCTGTCCCTGAGACGCAATTGTCATTGCGAAGCAGAGCCTTACTGGAAATTGGAGGCGTTTGAATTGAAATGGGTTTCATCGATAAGTTCGCATTCCAGCTTTTGAGAGTTTAAACATTCATAACATCAAAGCGTCCACTACTCAAATCGTCACCTGTGAATCTAAGATATTTAAGAGGCATTGGCGGTTGCCCAAAGGTGTAAAATATTTGGCCATTTCGGTACACTTGAAAGCGACAACCGAACAATTCAGCGGCAGCCATCAACTCACATGCAGAACCATAGGTGAAGGGCTTAAGCATTTCACTCTTATAGTGGTCCTGTGAAGTATAATTATCTCCTGTACCGTCATCAGTCCACACCTTGAACCTGTCCCAGTCATTCAATACATAAGACACAATTTTCCTCCAGATATCAAGAGTGAGCCTGATATGGCCGTGCAATATGTAACATAGAGAATGGAAAAGGCAGGCGCCATCTCCGGGCATGGAAACCACTCGGTAAGTGACAGTTCTTTGATCGATGGTGATCACCTCGATAGACATGTTAATGGGGGTACGGTTGGAACGATAAAGGAAATGGGTACCTGAACAATGTAAACTAAGTCTAAAATACCTACACATTAACTACAATCATAATAAACGAATAATAAAACAGCGGAGAAGCCGTAGATTAAATAAAAAGGCTGCAGTTTTCAGCAGGGAGGCGTGAATACTGTGGCGAAGCAAGGAAGGGAATGAAGAGACCGGAGCGACGGATGGCCTTATATAGGCAGGCAGCCAACTACGTGGGAGGCGTGGGGATGGGGGACCCAACTCTGCCTCACACGGCGACCAAGCTGCAGGCTATGGACGTATATATGTACATAAGTAGGATTCAGTTAGCGTTGGGAACCTGCGTACCAAATTTCTTGAAGATGGGCCCATAACTAACAAAGACCGTTGGAAAGTTCAATATGGTGGCCGACAGTGGCGTCATACCACCGAAATAAGTATGTACATCGGTTTCGGTTAGCGCAGGGAAACCAAATTTCATGAAGATAGGGTCATAAATAAGAAAGTTTAACATGGCGGACGTTGTCGACCGTTATGCGTAGAATTTCGAAATGAAACGTGCTTAACTTTTGTAAGTAATCTGTAAGGAATGAGCCTGCCAAATTTCAGCCTTCTACCTACACGGGAAGTTGGAGAATTAGTGATGAGTGAGTTAGTGAGGGCTTTGCCTTTTATTAGTATAGACTAGCAAAATACCCGCGCTTCGGAGCGGAGAAGTAGTGTGTTAAAGAGGTTATGTAAACATATATATACATATAGATATATACATATATATACATATCTACATATACACATATCTACATATACATATATATATACATATACACATCCACATATATATACATATATATATATATACACATATCAACATATATATACACATACATATACACACATACATAAACACACACATATACATATATACATACATACATAGTGCGTTGTAACACGGGCTGTGATTGTTACATGGGATGGAGACAACAAATCACAGCTTCCAGCTTTCTAATCGGGCCTGTGATTGGTGTTTTGATGGATGCCCAGATCCCACAGTATGTCCCCTTAGGAGAGGCGTTAGGCAAGTGTAATTGAACAGCGGTGCTGCAAGTTTAGCTTTACACCTGTTTTTAAGGCTTATTGACTGAAAGGGGCTTTCATGAAAAAACTTAGGGCTTTGCTACAGGATACACCCTCCACAAGTTAAGGAAGTAAAAATAAAGGTATATATTTCTGTTTTATTTAAAACTTTTAAGTTTATATGCGGGCAGTGAAAGGTGCCAGTTAGGAGACCCGGGTTCGCTTCCCTGCGTGGAGTTTGAATGTTCTCCCCGTGTCTGTCTGGGTTTCCGCCGGGTACTCCGGTTTCCTCCCACAGTCCAAAGACATGCAGGTTAGGTGCATTGGCGATTCTAAATTGTCCCTGGTGTGTGGGTGTGTGTGCCCTGCGGTGGGCTGGCACCTTGCCCGAGGTTTGTTTCCTGCCTTGTGCCCTGTGTTGGCAGGGATTGGCTCATGTATTTAGGATATAGAGGGTTGGATAATGGATGGATGGACATTTGTATGCATAGCCCCATTTGCCCGTTTTCGTTTTTTTTCATTCTTCAGTAATATTTCAGCAAACCCGGAGCTTGTCAGTTCAAATCCTGGTACTGACACCACTGTGTGACCCTGAGGAAGTCACTTCACCTGCCTGTGCTGCAAAAAACCAAAGTAATGTAACAAATTGTACCTTAGATGTTGCAAGTTGCTGGAATAAAGGCATAAGTCAAATAGATAAATATGTATTATACACATAGGAACTATTCATTTATTTTCAGTTAAGTCATCTGCAGCAAACCTTTATAAATGAGGGTTTCTCCTTTTTAGATAGTGCAAACTGTTTCTTCTTCATTGAGGTTTTCTCTTGGAGAGCTTTTTTAATTTCATTGAAAATGAAAGCAGCAGCTGCCAAAATATGTAGCTTTCTTATTAATTTTTCAACATTGTGTAAAATAACTATAAAGTAACATAAAAAGTTTAAATACTCGTTATCCTTTTACACTAAAATATTACTAAAGAGATACAAAAAAAGTAAAATGCATATTTTGTTTTTCTTTAAGGAGATTAAATATTACTGAAGAAAAAAAAAAACCTAAAACAGCCAAATGGGGCTATGCATACGAACTTAAAAGGTTTAAATAAAACAGAAATATATACCTTTTATTTTTACTTCCTTAACTTGTGGAGGGTGTATCTTGTAGCAAAGCCCTAAGTTTTTTCATGAAAGCCCGTTTCAGTCAATAAGTCTTAAAAAGAGGTGTAAAGATATTGACAATAAGCTATGGAAACCCACCAAGACATGCAATCGTTTAAATCAAGGCGCGAGTCGAAAAACACCATCCGATACTATTAGTTAACGATTAACACATTTCTATATGTATTGTAAGCATACAATACAACTGATAATATGTTGTGCTTATTTATATTTTATATTTTTGCGCGTTTAATGGCTGAAATCTAACGTGGTTTGTGCCCTTCAGAATGAAAACAGTTTGCATTTACCTTTTTAATAAAAAGCGAGCTTTTAAGCCTGAGAAATCACTCTGTAAATGCACACGTTTAATTCTTTATCACTTCAAACAACTGAACTATCCAGAACATTTCAGGCATACATCCAGCATTCAAACTATGTATAAAAAGCACAACTGTTAAAGGAATTCAGCATTTCTTAATTGAAAATGTTCCTTTAATCCTCAACATGTCTCAATGAGTCGTTCTGGTGGTTTTACTTGACATTTTGATATTCTGGTTAATTGTGTTTGCAGTTGAGATGTTCTTTCCTGATTTATACTTGTTTTCTCGTTAATATTTGTTTCGCTGGTGTTAGTGTTCTGATTAGAAGTTATTGGTCCTTTGATGTCTTGACGGTTTCTTCTTAGAACAGCTCCTATTACGCAATTCCATCACATACTGGTCTATTGTTTCTCTGCTTTTCTGGAAACGTAAAAAAACTTGTGCCGCTCAAACGTCACATTGCGCTTTGGGTTGCAATACGTTTCGAATTTTTCAACTATTTT